>NC_142601.1:14701717-15001717 GCF_041222555.1 Hakea prostrata
GCCTTCCTCAAGAGTGGCATCGGCTGAATCCTCTACAGCAACAACTTGAGACTCGGCTTGTGATTTCTCCTCCGGAAGTGCCGGCTCGTCATCTAGATATGCCCTCCTATTGAGGGTCAGGCTGGAAAGGATCATCTACTCCCCGAGCCCGGTCGGGAGATCCATACCAACTTTTCCGAAGACCTCACGGGTGGCATACCTCACGAAAAGGAGCGATGTCGAAGTCGGGGATCGTTCCAAGGATCCGCTCCCAAACGTCGTTACGCCCCATGCGATAAGCCTAAATGTTGTAGAAACCTAGCAATTCGGAGAAAGGTACGCTGCTCGGGTATTTCCCGAATGCACTCCTTCCGAAGGTACGGCTTTATATGCTCGGGCTTGCTAGGGATTGCCAACTCCGGATGTTCTTCGAGATCCCTACTTTTGATTTCAAGGCTGTCACCAAACAACGTGGCAGCGGCCTTTTGCTTCTGGCCTCGCACTCCGCGACGAGACACAAATCCCCGAACCTCGAGAAATTCCCCTGTGGAACAATACTTCCTCCTCCTTCCATGCTTCCCCACTCTATCCTAAAGCTCTTACCCAATTGATTTTTGGCACCTGCCCCTCTCCCATTTTACGTTAAAAAAGCAAAGAAAAGGGGAGGCCCCCCAGCCCCCACCCCTACCCCCCCCCCCCCCTCCCGTTCCACGGCACCCACAACAGCAAAAGAGCCACCGAAAGACCGTAATCAACCACAAAAACCAAAAAAATAATCAAAAACAATCAGAATAAGAGAGATCAAGAGGAAATAAAAAAAAAAAAAAAAAGAATGAATCGTAAACGAAACGGAATACTAAATATATAATCGAGTGTCAACGAGATAAGTAAAGTGAAGCAAAAATCCCACTTTACATCCGGCGGAAAAGTAGCTCGAAAGAATAAACTAGATAAAAGCTAATCCCAGTAGCAAGTACATTGGGTAACTAAATTATTCTCCACTTTGTAGACGACATCCTTGTAGGTGTAGATCTCATAAATAGCACAAGGACGCTTCCACTCAATGGTCGGACTAAGCATTGTACGGAGCATAACCACTCGCGGGATCTTAGAGTAATTGTGGTAACCGCAATCACCTTCCTGGAGATATGCCTCTTCGCCTTGCGCTTCTTCATAGGGACCGTCATAGTACTCGGTACCTGCGGGATAGTCTAACAACATTGTACAATAAAGGAATGAGTTTCAAAGAAACTCGGTAAAGCGATTAAAATCCATAATAACATATATGGCGGAATTCAGAACAAACATAATGCAATATGATATGAGACAACCAATGAATGAATGATTCTAACTCTATGTATGCTGGTCTCTATTGGCGGACATGCTTTAAGTCATAACACCGTACTTCTTTAGGAAAGTCCACTCACATCCTCAACCATTTAAGATATCTTGGATTCTCTCACGGATCATTTCACCGGTCTTGAGCAGCCGATTGGTAATGGGTCCTTCATCCCTCGGGACAAACCTTGGCGGGGGGTTAAGTCAACACACTCTCTCACAACCATTTGGTATAAGTACCGGCGCATGTCGGGGGTAATACCTAGCCAAATGCAAGTCTTCTACTTGGTTACATCAAGTCGAGATCCGGATACTTCCATTCCTCGTCACTGACGATCCTTTCCGGTATCCTTCACACTAGAGTCCTCATAGTCCACGACTACGGACTCACCAACCCTATTGATCATCCACATATGGTAAACGGGAAGCTCTCACGTCCTCTCACGGGTTGGTTACCGGTCTTAAGCGCCCGTGAGCCCAAGTCTAACCATATGCAACCCTACCAATAAATGGCCCCCACAATGTGATTCCTGTCCTCTCACGGGTTGGTTACCGGTCTTGAGCGCCCATGAATCCCCATTGCTACCACGGGTCGTTCGGTCTCAATACCCCTCCGATTAGGGTCGACATAACGGGACATCCTAGCCAAACACTACTAGACAATCCTAGATATGTCATCCAACGAGTTTAGGAAGGTGTCCGGAGGGCATCTCCCGGAAGCATCCCATAATATTCCCGTAGTAGTCCAAGGACAGAAATGTCAAAAGGACACCTCTCCTTCCCAAACCATACGTAAGCATACACATGCATCAATTCATATCATCACATATATGGTAACTCCATATATGGAAAGAAATCAATATTTACAAACATTTGTATAACATTGGTAAGTAAATCATACATGAATCAATTCAATATGAATAAGTAATGCTACTGTAATCAAAGTTATGCAACGGTAGTATATCATTGTAAGAATCTAATTTAGGAAACATATTAATGATATTCAAATATAGAAACTAGATTCATGCTATCTATGTAATTAAGGAAATAACCATCCTTACCTTTTATAACTCGCAAAGAATCCTAAGAAATCAAGTAAGATCTTGGCAAACTTGAGAAGAAGGTCCTAAACAAGTATATACAACATATTAGGAAAGATCCCTAACGAGAAAATATAGCAAAACATCCGAAGCAGACCAATTCTGGAGTTGCTTTGTACTCATTGGTCGAGTGGATTGGTCGAGTGGTCCGGTCGACCAATCGGTCGACCAATGCGGACGATAGCTTAGAAAATCAGAGTTTTGAGATATGAAATCCGAATTTGGTGGTTCAAAAGGGTACTAATCAAGGGGTAGACTACATCGGTAGTATTCTAGCATATAGGGGACCTCAAAACACTAATCAAATCAAGGTATCAAGATCCAAATTAGGAAACAAAAAGTTACCATAAATAAATCAAACATGGATCTTGATGAAGTTTGAAATAGAAAACAAGGACAAGAACAATAGGAAGATGGATCATTGCTTTCGGTAATGAAAACATGAAAACATGCATAGGTCTTCATGGTATAAGGCTTAGAAGCATAAATCTAAATAAGGAAATAAAACCTACCATATATGTACTATCATGCATCATGAAGAACACATAGTAAGGTAGAAGAGAACAACTAGAATTCTATGGATTATGGATCATAGAAAGAAAACACAACCATTAACCACTAACATGATCAATGAAAGAAGATCCAAAGAGATCGAGAATTCAGATTAGGAAATTAACGAGAGATTAAATCATGGTTTGATCATGAATCCTTCAAAAGCTTGCAATGATCATGGTTAAGATCATTGTTCTAGCCTTTAATCCTTAGGATGATCATGAGAACATGTTCGAGAGATGTTTGCAACGAGAGGATGCGGCATCTCTTCTCTTGTCTCAACTCAAAAAGGAAAGAAAAACAAAGATGTAGGAGAAGAAGAGAGAGTAGACATACCTTTTGATGCAAAAAGAAGAGTTCCGACGAAGATCCGCCAAGAAAACTCCAAGGATGCAAGAGAGATGACTTGCGAGAGGTCTTTGGTTCGTTCCGGAGGGTTTGGAGGCAGCAAATACGAAGTGGACTCGAGGTTAGGCTTAAATAGAGCAAGAATCAACCTAATTGCCAAAGACGGCACCCATTGGTCGAGTGGATTGGTCGGCCCGATCGACCAATCGGTCGACCAATGCGGCAACAAGGCCAAAACGGGGAATTGAAGGCCCAGATCAAATCCAAACCTAAAGGGGTTTTGCACACAAGTCAAGTGACTTACCTAGTAGGTAGAAATGCCTTCAAACCAAGATAGAGATCACTCCAAGTCCATCAACTAATTAGATCTTCATCGGGATTCTGTTTCCATAAATAGCACCTCATCATCAACCTTCATGGATTCAAAGCCGGACACCAAGTCCTCTCTTTGGGATGGCCCAAAGCTGACTTCTTACTTTACTTCGGGTCATCGGACCTACAAATAACAAGGTTTCCGGGTCAAGGTTAGGGCTGGGTTTCACATTCTCCCCCCCTTAAAGAAATTTCGTCCCCGAAATTGAAAGCGTACTGTGCTTCCAAAGAGGTAAGGAAACTTCTCCTTCATGTCTTCTTCCTTCTCCCAAGAAGCTTCTTCGGGGGTATGGTTCTTCCACCGAATCTTCACCAAAGGAATGGCGCGATTCCGCAGTTGCTTGTCCTTCCTATCCGGGATTTCGGCCGGTTCTTCATCATAGGTCAAATCGGCACTAAGTCCTTCGGGTGCTTGCTGCAAAATGTGTTCGGATTCTCTATGTATTTTCGGAGCATCGAAATATGAAACACATTGTGCACACCAGCAAGAGGCGGAGGTAATGCTAATCGATACGCAACGGGTCCAACCTTTTCCAAAATCTCGAAAGGTCCAATGTAACGAGGGCTAAGCTTTCCCTTAACATTGAATCTCATCACACCCTTCATTGGTGAGACCTTGAGAAAGACTTTCTCTCCAACTTGAAATTCCAAATCGGTCCTTCTCTTATCGGCATAAGATTTCTGTCTCGGTAGAGGCGAGACTTAATCCTTTCTCTTATCATATCTACCATAGCACTTGTAGCTTCAATCATCTCGGGACCTAAGACTTTTCTTTCACTGTCTCGAGTCCAGTACAAAGGTGTCCTACAAGTACTACCATACAAAGCCTTGAATGGAGCCATGCCTATTGTTGCTTGATAAGCTGTTGTTATAGGCAAACTCAACCAAAGCTAGGTGTTCATCCCAATTACCACCCATATCCACCACACAAGATGCTGAGCATGTCTTCCAATGTCTGAATTGTCCGCTCGGATTGTCCATCGGCTTGTGGATGATGAGCTGTACTCAAGTTCAATTGGGTTCCCAAGGCCTTACGCAAACTATTCCAAAACCTTGAGGTGAACCTAGGATCACGATCCGAGACAATACTCAATGGCACACCATGCGGACGAACCACATTATCCACATAAAGCCTGGCTAGCTTATCCGAGTATGAGTGATCTTCATAGGAATGAAATGGGCTGATTTGGTCAACCTATCAACAATCACCCACACGGTGTCATTGCCTTTACTTGTCGAGGCAAGCTAGTCACAAAGTCCATGGAAATATCTTCCCACTTCCAACTAGGAATAGGAAGGGGTTGAAGTAATCCAGGATGGAGGTTGTCGAGCGGCTTTCACACGTTGGCAAGTCTCACACTTGGCAACAAAATCGTCAACATCCGCCTTTAGACCAATCCACCAAAAATGTTCCTTCAAGTCCTTGTACATCTTGGTGCTTCCGGGTGTCTGATAAGAAGTATTTGGTGTGCTTCCTTCAATATTTCTTTCTTAACTTCATCGTTTGCGAGGCACACACGGTCTTCCTCTAAACAACAAAGCACCATCCATGGATATACCAAAGTCGGGGTCCGACTCGGGATTCGAAGAAATCTTCTCAACTTTGGTCAAAAACTCTTGATCGAACTCTGCTGAGCAACAATCTTATCTCTAAGACCAGATCTTGCCGTCATGGCGAGAAAGAATAAAATCGAGAATTCTCGGGAGCGATTTCCAAATCAAAACTCTCAATAGAAGACCACAATGGTAAACTCAAAGCATTCAAATCCAAAGTCTTCTTACGGTTCTTCCTACTAAGAGCATCGGCAACAACATTTGCTTTCCCGAGGATGATCTTGAATATCACAATCATAATCGGAGGCGAGTTCCAACCATCTCCTTTGTCTCATGTTCAACTCCTTTTGGGTAAAGAAGTATTTCAAACTCTTATGATCCGTGAAAATGGCAATCTTCTCACCGTAAAGATAATGTCTCCAAATCTTCAAAGCAAAGACAACGGCGGCAAGTTCTAGATCGTGAGTGGGGTAATTCCGCTCATAATCCTTCAATTGCCGAGAAGCATAGGCTACGACCTTGCCATGTTGCATCGGTACACAACCCAAACCAATCTTTGGCGCATCGGTATAAAGCTGTCATACCACCGGAACTATCGGGTATAGTCAAAACCGGGGCACTTGTCAATCTATCTTTCAACTCTTGGAAATTCTTCTCACAGGCGTCGGACCAAACAAACTTCTCTTCTTTCTGGTCAACTTAGTCATAGGAGCAGCCAACCGAGAAAAGTTCTCAATAAACCTTCGGTAGTAACCCGCCAATCCAAGAAAACTTCTTATTTCCGTTGCGACTTCGGTCTCTCCCAATCAGCCACGGCTTGGACCTTTTCGGGATCGACACGAATACCTTCGGCTGAAACTACATGACCAAGGAAAACTACTCTCTTAAGCCGGAAATCACACTTGCTAAACTTAGCAAACAACTTCTTTTCTCGCAACCTTTGCAAAGTGAAACTTAGATGACTCGCATGCTCTTCTTCGCTCTTCGAATAGATCAAGATGTCATCAATGAAAACAATCACAAACTTATCAAGCACATCATGAAATACTCGGTTCATGAGGTCCATGAACACCGAGGAGCATTGGTCAATCCGAAAGGCATGACTCTAAACTCGTAGTGACCATACCGCGTTCGGAAAGCTGTCTTGAAGATATCACTAGACTTCACTTTCAATTGGTGATATCCGGACCTTAAGTCAATCTTTGAGAACACAACTGCACCCTTCAAGCGATCGAAGAGATCATCGATTACGGGCAGCGGATATCTATTCTTGATAGTCAACTTATTCAACTCACGGTAGTCGATGCACAAGCGCATACTACCGTCTTTCTTCTTGACGAACAAGACCGGAGCTCCCCAAGGTGACACACTAGGCTGTCCGAAACCTCTATCAATGAGCTCATTCAACTGATTTTGCAACTCTTTCAACTCGGTAGGAGCCATCCTATACGGAGCTTTAGATACGGGAGCGGCACCGGGGACGAGATCAATAGAGAATTCGACATCTCTGTCCGGAGGCACTCACGATAGATCATCGGGGAAGACATCAACAAAGTCGCAGACAACTCGACTTCATCGACTCTTTTCTCCACTATACCCTTGCCTTGAGATGAAGCATCATCCACTAGGGCATAGACTTGCATCGGTCCGAGACAGACACCTTCTTACAAACCCTTCTCTTTTCACCTTGAAATTCAAAGACCGGACTTCCACAAATATGGACCTGAATCTTCTTTGAGGAACAAAGGAACACGGCTTTGTGGGCTGTCAGCTCGATCCAATTCCCAAAATAACATCGAAGTCCTTCATGTCAAGAATCACAAAATTGGCTTCCAAGTTCTTTTCACCAATCAACACGGGACATCTAGATAACCCCTTATCTAGTTTCACATGAGGACCATGTAGGTGTACTAATCAATAAACAACTAGACAACTTCTCGGGGATTAGGTTAGTCTTCTTGATGAATGCGAGATGACATGAGCGAATGAGATGCACCCGTATCAAATAAGACAAATGCGAAATAGAAGCGACTAACAATGTACACCTGTAATCACATCATGGCTTGGATCCTGCTCGATCTTGGAAATACTGAAAACTCTACCGAGAGGGAGGAGCGGGAGCACTCTTCACCTTTGGGGGCGGGCTCTTTGGGCGGGCCGCCGGACAGAGCACGAGCAAAATGACCAGCTTGCTTGCGGTAGAAGCAAACGGGATTCTTTGGATCCAACGGGGGTGGCTGCAACGAGAGGACTTCGAACAAAAGGCCTTGCACTCGCACTTGCACTTGCACTTGCATTTGCTGGTGATCGGTTTCCGCCATCTTTTGTTTAAAGCGGCCGGGCTGCTGAAAACCCGTGTTCGACCTACACTCTTAGCTGAAAGGTAGGAGTGGGGGTAGGGTGTAGGTCTCACATAACGACGGTCATTGCGATCCACCAAACCAGAATTCCTTGTTGCCAAGGCTTTTGCACCACGAGCACTTTCCTTCTCTGTTTCTTCCAACTTCTTCGAGTTACTGCACCACTTGAGCATAGCTCACAATAGGCTGGATTTGTGAGGTAAGCTTTAATGGCGGGGGCGCGATCCTTTGAAGAACTTCTTTGCTTTGGCGAGGTCTTCCTTCAAAGAATGCGGAGCAAAGAAATGAAGCTCCTCGAACTTCTGTTGGTACTCCAACACGAGACAAAGTTCCTTGAGTCGAGAATCATAAACTCCGCTTCCTTTGCATCCTTCACCGCCTCGGGAAAGTAGTTCATACAAAAAGCCTCTTTGAATAACTCCCCAAGTTACAACTCCTGCATGCAAACCTTCCAAAACGGGACGAGTGGAGATCCACCATGCATCGGCTTCTTGTTGCAACCTACATTCGGCAAACAAAATCTTCGAGCTTCCGAGCATTGCAGATGCCGGAAAGCCTTCTCCAACTCACGAAGCCACTTGTTAGGAAACAAGGGGTCCTTGGTAACTCCGGTGAAAGTGGGTACTTGCATCTTGAGAAAACTCTCCATCGGGCGAGTATGAGGAGTTCAGCTAAACCTCCCGCATTCGGGACTGCGGCATGAGGATTCACATTAGCACCAGCCGGGTCTCATTATGCGAGTCATGAAACCCACCAACATCTGGTTGTTGAGGCTGCTTGCTTCTTTGCATCATATTGCCCATGATATTGGCAATATCTCTGAAACTTCCAACATTCGGGGCACCGGGGATCTCATGAGTACCTGATCGGCATTTGGTATCTCACCACCTCCATGAGGTACTTCACCACCTCCCTGAGGTATTTCACCACCACCATGACCCTTTGGATTCACCACGCCCACTTCTCGGAGTAACCATTACTGCAAAAACCGAGAACATCAAAATACCGAATTTGAAGATTCAACATAAACCACAAGTCCAAATGATTTGAAAACTTAAATCATGCTCAAATATATCCATATAGTCATCAAACAATATTCCATAAGGCAAAAATCACATTTTCCAAAAATTCAACAGCAAATGAGGTCCTTGTGACCATTGGTCGAGTGGTTGGTCGAGTGACCCGGTCGACCAATCGGTCGACCAATGAAGACGAGAATCTGAAAATTCGCATTATAAGCCTCATTTCCACATTCCAACCTCATTCTAACTTCTTCCAAAGGTGAGAGAGCTCTAGGGAAAATATCCAAGTGTTCCCACAAGTGTTCTTGAGGTGATTTAGTGCTTCAACAACAACACCACAACACACCATCTTCATAAACAAGGTAAATCTCTCATTCTTTCTTCCATTTTCATCTTCTCATGCTTGCATTTCAATAAAACCATGCTTTACTTGTATCCAATGCTAGAAATCATGCTTAGGAATGCTTAGAAACATATTCCCTAGGTTTTAAACACAATGACATGCATAGACAACAAGTTTTAACACATTTGGTGCTCATCTCGCAAAGTTTTATACCGAAATCGATATCTTTAGAAAAATTTCGTTTTCTCTCAAACCGCTTGAAATTTTTCGCACGAGATCAAATGCTACATGCTCAAGATGACATTGTAGATAGGTCCATACAATTTGATTTAACCAATTTCAACTTTTCAAAAATCCAATTTTGACCTAAATTGCAAAATCCCCAAATTTCTTCTTGCTGAATTTTTCGCTTTAATCCAAGTTTTCGATCGATTTTCATCAAAACAACATCATAGACATGAAATTCCAAGTATTGTGCACATGCTAGTATGTTCAAATCAAATTTCCCCCAAATTTGAAATTTTCCGAAAAATTACGAAAATACCCTTTTGGCTAAAATCTTGTATAGCACTAATTGGAATTGTCTCTTGTCTCTTTCACGGATACATCATGCGAGAGGGGGGAGGACGAGGAGGAGGTAGAGGTAGAGGTCGCATCGTAGGTGCTCTCGGGGGCGAGAGGTCGGGTTCCTTTCGAGCCCGGAGAGGAGGTTAGGAGGCCAGGACCTATTTGACACACCTCGGGCCGAGTTTGCATGCGAGGCCTACTTCAGCTATTGTAACATCGAGATGGGGCGTCTACTTCACTTACGCCAGCTCGGAGCCTTCGGGATCCGGCGGAGGTTCGACACCTTACGGTGGACTCACCTCTTCACCATGAGGATTTGCCGGTATACCGGAGCTAGTGAGGTTGTTCTTCGGCAACCTTACTTACACGGAGGAGGCTCGGGGCCGGGGACATCCACTCGGACTTGTCCTCGGGGGCGGGGTCCACCGGACTCGGATTCGCTTCTCCACCCGGACATTGGCTGAGATCCTGCGGGTCCCTTACTACCCACATCGGTGTGTGTGGATACTGCCGGGCGGACACTGGACAGCCATCGATGCCGTACGAGCTTCGCGAGATATGCTCTACGCTATGGGATAGCCGCCGATGCTTCACACCGTGGACTAGCGGACGGATGACGGGTTCTGCACGTATTATCGGTCGCATAGTCGGCCGAAACATCATGCGAAGCCGGACATCACCATCGGGTCACGGTGATGGAGGCCTTGGTCATTTACCGCATCTACATGGGCTTCGAGATCGATCTTTCCTACATCATTCAGCGGGTCATTGTTGGACTTAGTTCTGCGGCCTAGCATGCGGAACCTTTGCTATGGGAGGCTTCGACTTTGATCTTCGGGCATTTCGGGGTGAGTTTCGAGGATACTCCGATGGACACTAGATCACGGGGATACCCCATTGGGACTCGGACCATTCGACGGATGAGACTACATCGGTTAGAGAGATCTCCTGGTCCGGAGGGTGAGGATGATGATGAATCGAGAGGATGAGGATGAGGGATCCGAGGATGGAGGAGAGGATATCGGTCCCGATAGTGATGATCGGGCCGGAGATGATCTGAGATATGCGCGGGCTGAGCACTGTGCATCACGAGTTTCCTTCATCACATTTCGAGGCGGGTGGCCCTTCACATGCGGTTCCGGAGACTTCGGATCTTGGTGCACGAGATGAGATCGATGACTTCCATGCTAGAGAGGATGGAGGTCGGACGGGAGCAGATGTACGAGAGGATGGAGTCTCGACGGGGACGAGGATAGAGCATCGGGTGACTCGGCTAGCGAGAGGAGTTCGGAGCATATAGAGATCGAGTAGATCACCTAGATAGTTGTACCTTAGGATTTTCCATTTATGCTTTTCGGATGTAATCATTGTAAAACCTTTGAAATTAATGAAGTTCATTTTGTTTCTCTTTATTTATTGTATGTTATGCACTTTTCTTTTCCTTGCATTAGTGTCATTTGTTCAAGTATAATTATGGTATGTTATTCGAAATGTTGCTATTATGCCTCAAAGTTCAAGTTTCTAATTCGGTGTTCTATTATTCACTTCTAAGAGTAGAAGAGTCACTTCGGATCAATGACTCGGGAATGTTCGGTTGTTGCCTTTTGTGGTTAGGATCTCCTCGAACCTTGGGCTCCCGATACCAATCATCCACGCCCTCCCGGCCCGGTACCCTATCGGCATACCAGGAGAGTGTGATCCACGGCCCGAAGATCGGGTATCGAGTGATCAACCTCCCACATAAGCAATAACATAATCATGAACAACCATAACAAGAGTGCGGAAGATAAATCATAGATCCAATAAAGAAAGAATGAATCGTAAACGAAACGGAATACTAAATATATAATCAGAGTGTCAACAGATAAGTAAAGTGAAGCAAAAATCCCACTTTACATCCAGCGGAAAAGTAGCTCGAAAGAATAAACTAGATAAAAGCTAATCCCGGTAGCAAGTACATTGG
Source organism: Hakea prostrata (assembly GCF_041222555.1). Classification (NCBI taxonomy): domain Eukaryota; kingdom Viridiplantae; phylum Streptophyta; class Magnoliopsida; order Proteales; family Proteaceae; genus Hakea; species Hakea prostrata. Next base: position 14,713,216 of record NC_142601.1, read on the forward strand.
GTAACTAAATTATTCTCCACTTTGTAGACGACATCCTTGTAGGTGTAGATCTCATAAATAGCACAAGGACGCTTCCACTCAATGGTCGGACTAAGCATTGTACGGAGCATAACCACTCGCGGGATCTTCAGAGTAATTGTGGTAACCGCAATCACCTTCCTGGAGATATGCCTCTTCGCCTTGCGCTTCTTCATAGGGACCGTCATAGTACTCGGTACTGCGGGATAGTCTAACAACATTGTACAATAAAGGAATGAGTTTCAAAGAAACTCGGTAAAGCGATTAAAATCCATAATAACATATATGGCGGGATTCGAGAACAAACATAATGCAATATGATATGAGACAACCAATGAATGAATGATTCTAACTCTATGTATGCTTGGTCTCTATTGGCGGACATGCTTTAAGTCATAGCACCGTACTTCTTTAGGAAAGTCCTCACATCACTCATCATTTAAGATATCTTGGGTTCTCCGGGGGTTTCCCCGGGCCTGGGGGCAGCCGATTGGTAATGGGTCCTTCATCCCTCGGGACAAACCTTGGCTAGGGGGTTAAGTCAACACACTCTCTCACAACCATTTGGTATAAGTCCTGGCGCATGTCGGGGTAATACCTAGCCAAATGCAAGTCTTCTACTTGGTTACATCAAGTCGGATCCGAGATACTTCCATTCCTCGTCCACTGACGATCCTTTCCGGTATCCTTCACACTAGAGTCCTCATAGTCCACGACTACGGACTCACCAACCCTATTGATCATCCACATATGGTAAACGGGAAGCTCTCACGTCCTCTCACGGGTTGGTTACCGGTCTTAAGCGCCCGTGAGCCCAAGTCTAACCATATGCAACCCTACCAATAAATGGCCCCCACAATGTGATTCCTGTCCTCTCACGGGTTGGTTACCGGTCTTGAGCGCCCATGAATCCCCATTGCTACCACGGGTCGTTCGGTCTCAATACCCCTCCGATTAGGGTCGACATAACAGGACATCCTAGCCAAACACTACTAGACAATCCTAGATATGTCATCCAACGGTTTAGGAAGGTGTCCAGAGGGCATCTCCGGAAACATCCCATAATATTCCCGTAGTAGTCCAAGGACAGAAATGTCAAAAGGACACCTCTCCTTCCCAAACCATACGTAAGCATACACATGCATCAATTCATATCATCACATATATGGTAACTCCATATATGGAAAGAAATCAATATTTACAAACATTTGTATAACATTGGTAAGTAAATCATACATGAATCAATTCAATATGAATAAGTAATGCTACTGTAATCAAAGTTATGCAACAGTAGTATATCATTGTAAGAATCTAATTTAGGAAACATATTAATGATATTCAAATATAGAAACTAGATTCATGCTATCTATGTAATTAAGGAAATAACCATCCTTACCTTTTATAACTCGCAAAGAATCCTAAGAAATCAAGTAAGATCTTGGCAAACTTGAGAAGAAGGTCCTAAACAAGTATATACAACATATTAGGAAAGATCCCTAACAGAAAATATAGCAAAACATCCGAAGCAGACCAATGCGGAGTTGCTTGTACTCATTGGTCGAGTGGATTGGTCGAGTGGTCCAGTCGACCAATCGGTCGACCAATGCGAGACGATAGCTTAGAAAATCAGAGTTTTGAGATATGAAATCCGAATTTGGTGGTTCAAAAGGGTACTAATCAAGGGGTAGACTACATCGGTAGTATTCTAGCATATAGGGGACCTCAAAACACTAATCAAATCAAGGTATCAAGATCCAAATTAGGAAACAAAAAGTTACCATAAATAAATCAAACATGGATCTTGATGAAGTTTGAAATAGAAAACAAGGACAAAAACAATAGGAAGATGGATCATTGCTTTCGATAATGAAAACATGAAAACATGCATAGGTCTTCATGGTATAAGGCTTAGAAGCATAAATCTAAATAAGGAAATAAAACCTACCATATATGTACTATCATGCATCATGAAGAACACATAGTAAGGTAGAAGAGAACAACTAGAATTCTATGGATTATGGATCATAGAAAGAAAACACAACCATTAACCACTAACATGATCAATGAAAGAAGATCCAAAGAGATCGGAATTCAGATTAGGAAATTAACGAGAGATTAAATCATGGTTTGATCATGAATCCTTCAAAAGCTTGCAATGATCATGGTTAAGATCATTGTTCTAGCCTTTAATCCTTAGGATGATCATGAGAACATGTTCGAGAGATGTTTGCAACGAGAGGATGCAGCATCTCTTCTACTGTCTCAACTCAAAAAGGAAAGAAAAACAAAGATGTAGGAGAAGAAGAGAGAGTAGACATACCTTTTGATGCAAAAAGAAGAGTTCCGACGAAGATCCGCCAAGAAAACTCCAAGGATGCAAGAGAGATGACTTGCGAGAGGTCTTTGGTTCGTTCGAGAGGGTTTGGAGGCAGCAAATACGAAGTGGACTCGAGGTTAGGCTTAAATAGAGCAAGAATCAACCTAATTGCCAAAGACGACACCCATTGGTCGAGTGGATTGGTCGGCTGGCCCCGATCGACCAATCGGTCGACCAATGCGACAGCAAGGCCAAAACGAGGGAATTGAAGGCCCGGATCAAATCCAAACCTAAAGGGGTTTTGCACACAAGTCAAGTGACTTACCTAGTAGGTAGAAATGCCTTCAAACCAAGATAGAGATCACTCCAAGTCCATCAACTAATTAGATCTTCATCGGGATTCTGTTTCCATAAATAGCACCTCATCATCAACCTTCATGGATTCAAAGCCGACCCCAAGCCCCCCCCCGGGGGGGCCCCAAGGGGCTTTTTATTTTCGGGGGGGGGGGCCGCCAAAAAAAAAAGAGGGGTGGGGGGGGGGGGGGGGGCCCGCCACCCCGCCCGCCCGGCTCTATGGTGGAAAAAAAGAAAACAAAGGAAGGGGGGGAGGGGGGGAGGAGGGGGAGAGAAAGAAAAAAAAAAAAAAAAAAGAAAAAGGGGGGGTGAGGGAGAGGAGGGGGGGGGGGGGGAGAGAAAAACCGGCGATCGAAGGAGCAAGACCGAGAAAGCTCCACTCCCGACTTTCTCGGGATCTCGAGTGACCCCGTCGGTCATCTTCGGGGTCCACTGGGGGATGAAGATCTCCTCACCATCCGTCGAAGCTTTGGATTTTTTATTGGAGGGAGCATCAATTGTGTCATGCCTCCTCTTGGTTCGGACGAAGGAAGAGACGTTAGCCCTCTCCACCATTGGTTTCTTCCCTTTACCCGAAGCATCAGCTACGGGCTTGATATTCCCGATACCCCTGTAAGAGGGGTCGGGAGAGGGAAGAGAAGCCTCTTGATCTGAAGTCAAGACCACGGGCGATCGTTGCTCGGCTGTCACAACGGCCCTAGCGGCCTTCACCCGTGAGGCTTTCGGGGTTCGTTTCGGGAGGCACTGCAAAGAAGAAGGACAAGAATCGGAATTCAAGACATATCACTTGAGTCAAATCAAAGGATGATGGTTAGAAGCTCACAATGAGCCAAGCCCCGATCTTGAAGGATGGAGTTATACTCCATTTCATATCCATGTATCTCTTGATACCACGGAATGGATTTGATCTTCCCGATGGCCGCCTCGTCTTCTTTGGATAAGGGAAGGCCCGGTTACTTTCGGACGAAGAAGTAAACCTCCTCCAGGTGGTCGGGAAGTTAAGATCTGATGGAGGCGCTCGACGAGAAAAAGTACCGTTCGCGCCATCTTTTGTGGTTAGAAGGGCAAGTTCCTTTGACAAGGATGCTGCCCCTCCAATCAAGTTCAGCCTTATTGCGTTTGGAAAGAAAGACCCATCCGGGAGGATGGGAGATAGAAAGAACATGAAAATGTACAAAAAGAGAAAGAGATGGCGTGATGCCAAGCTCAAAACACAAACCCAAGAAGCCGACGATGAGACGCCGGCTATTGGGGAGGAGCATTCCGGGACAAATGTTCCAGTGATTCAAAACTGCGGAGAATAAAGGATTAAAAAAGGGAAAGCGAACCCCGCTTTCCGGTGCATCTATGTACGAGAAAATTCACTCGAAAGGGATGAATCAACCCTCTCATCGGGGTGGGGAGCCCTAACTGATATGAAGAAGGAAGGTCAAAATCTTGGACAATTTGAAAGAAGGGTTTCTCCATTATAAATGGAAGGAACAGAGCCAGGCCCACCATTGGACCCGGAGAGTTGAGGTTGCCTAGAAGAACCAACGATCTTGGAAGATCTAGACTCGACAAGGACAGGGAAAGTTTCGGTTTTTCTTTCAAAACCTTTTTGAGAAACTTCAGCGAACTCCTGCCAGAGGACGGTTAGGGTTTTGTTATCACTATCCGACTGTTCGGGAGCCGGAGAAGCAAAAGCATCACTGCTATCACCAACATGGGGTACTAAAGAAGCCCTATCGTCCGCCATTACTCGTTTCGATAAACTACAAAAAGAAAAGACCAAGTAAACTTACCGATTCGGTGAGACGGAAGCTTGAGAGCGAGGAAGGCGCGAAGGCGGACAACAAAGGTTCAAATTCCAGACAGGAAGAATGAAACCTACGAGGACAACGAACCGCTTTTAAAACTCCCGCACGAGTGTTCGGGAATCTGAACGATCGAGATTGATTCAAAATCAACGATCAAGATTCAAAGACGTTTTGAAAGTTTGAACTCACGAATCCGAAATAGGCGTTCGGAAACCGTCGCTTGGATGACGTGAGCCACGACAGATCAACTGCAACGAAGACATGTGGCCTTACACTCACAACGCTTGAGGAAAAGTGACCACCGCATTAAATGTGATATGACATTTAATGAAGCACGCAGAGATCATCACCTGACGACGAACCTAGTTAAAAACCAAGCCCTTGGGATCGACCGAACGCTTGGTCTGGGGGGCTCGTGATATGGAGAGTTTATGATCTGACCGGGTTCATACTTGGTCCGACCCTCGACCCCGATCGAGACGGAGAGAACCGAATCGCTCCCTAGCGAACCGGATCCAGAAGATGGCTTGCTGAAGAAGAAAGATTATTCGGCTGCAAGCGTGCCCTAATCTTACTTATGGATTAGGGTAATCACCCCGATGATGACAGACTCAAACCGACGGCTGCGGATAATCATCATCAAAGGGATAACTATCGCATAACCTAACGGTTATCTCAGGAGTCCTCTACTAGCCCAAACTAGTAGAAGTCTATCGCTCAACGGATCTTATTGATAAGATCCAACGACTACCCGAAGAAGGATCGAGTGCATCCAGCGAAGGAGATTCGAAGGTACAATCTATATAAACCTCACTACCATACAAGGTGAGGGACGGATCAATCGATCAAAAAGAATACTATCTGAGACTCAGGTTCAGATACATACTGATAGATCCAAACTATCGGCATCCCGCTATCTAGATCACCTTTCCCGTTTCTTCATTCATTAGCTCGTGCTTCTAGCGGAGCCGTTTGTGATTAAGTTCATCAAGCGACTTAGCCTTCGGAGGTGGACTCCCGACCCCGCCGGTCGGGCCACATCTGACGCTTTCGTTTTGCAGGACATCATGTGGAGATTCAAGGGCTGAGCAGATTTTGGACGCATCACATCCAATTTAAGGGGAATTAAAGACTGTTTGGTTCACAAATGACTTGGAACCTACATGATTTCATAGAGGCAGGTAATTCAACGTTTTAGTGCAATGTGAGTGATTCCGTGGAATCACGCACATAACAACTGATGTTAGAACCCTACCTCTTGTCTGAGATCGCCAAGCTTCATCCTCCATCAATCCCATTTCAGTTTCCTCCCCCTTCTTCTTACCATGAACGCTTCCTCTTTGGATTGCTTGAATCTGAAATTCTAATAAATAAATCAGCTCTTGGCTCAATATAACTATAAACAACTCATGTTGTATTGCGGAACCAATGCTTGAAAGTCTTAGATTAAGGTATCAAGCACTATTTTGAAAAGGATTATGCTCAGCCAACTAGTGTAATAGAATTCGTGAATTAGACTGACTACACTGTTACCGTGAGAGGAATCAGAAGCAATCAACTGAAATAACCGGCAAGACTGGTACACAGGTTAAAAGGTTAACAGATCATTGCACCCAAACTTTGAACAGTGTAGTTTTGAGAACTCGACTCCGCAATCTGCAGCAACGTGAGCAAACCCGAGAATCTGAATTACATTCCATTTCAGCCTTTTCAGGGAGAATCCAAGGTCCTAGAGACGAGACTAGTCCGCTGGGGCTTTTAGATTAAGATTGTCGTTTCTTAGCTGTTTTTGGGTTTCACATTGCTGCGTTTGTTTGCTGGAATAAAGGCGGGGTGGGAAAATCCTTGAAAAAATGTAGATTTCTTAATTTTTCATTAAATCTTAAAATGGTAGATTGTTTGGTTCACTGGGGTAGGGTGGGAAAGTGAGAGGAAATTTGTCTGGTGATGTGGCAATCCAATTTTCCAACGAAGCCATTTTAAAACTCCACGTATTTGGTAGGACTTGGTGAAAATGTTTGAAAAAATAAAAAGTAGAACCCACTACTATCATTTTTCCACAAAACCCTTTTTCTTTCTTTTCTTTTTCTCTCGTCCCACTACACACATGGGATTCACATGTTTTTTTTTTTTTCCACTCTTTTTTTCCACCCCACCTTTGGAAAGAAACACAGTCAAAGTTTTTTATTTATTTTTTCGTGGAATTTTTTTGCCAATAAGATCAAATTATTTACCATTTTGCCGCCTAGTACCATCCGATAGGTATTAAACAGATGTCAATCATCCGTGCAAGCATGAACAAAATTCTTTGGTTGCATGAATGTAGGTTGGTATTGGTGAGGATGATCCTAAAGTTCTTCCCTAGAATGTAATTACTACATTTTCATATTACAGAACCACACATTTTTTTTTTTAATTTACCAAAAAAACTTACTAAATGGTGTGTTATTCTCTCGTAAGTTCTATCCTCTCAAAAGCGCCATCATTTTAGCTAGAATGGTTATCATTGGAGATAAAAATATTATTATACTCTTCTGTAACTAAATTAAAAGACCATTATACCCCATTCATATCTTCTTTTCTAAGAAAACTGTCCTCCAGTCTGAAATCCTCCTCTCTCTTATTCAGATTTGGGAAAAGTTTTTGATAAACATGTCATACTATCATTAAAAGAAAAAAAATTCAGATGGCTAATGAGATCTTCAATATTCCTCTTCACCACAAGCTTAGCAAACAAGATCCGCCAATAGGATTCAACCGTCACATTCGTTGGCTTTGTTAGCTTTTCCAGTTTGAAAGGAAGATCTCAAACAGTGGGCGAAGGACATTACTTTTGAAGAAATTACTGAAATTGATGGATTTTTGATGGAGAACAAAAAACAGTGGATAAAGAATCAAAGTTAGATTATAGGCTCTCTTAATAGGAAAGGGACTTTTCTATTTAATTTCTTTTTTTTATGAGAAATATCATGGATGTGAGGAAGAAGGCACCGATCACTGCTCTGCAAATGTAAGTTATTTCTAATGTAATTTTTATTAATTAATTTTTTTATTTTTAATACAAATGATCTTTTAGCAGAAAAACAAAAGATCGTCTTGAATTTTGATTTTTCGACTGTGAAGTTACCTGATCATATTTTTTCTTAATTATTTCGAATCAATTAGTCGCTCGTTTTTACGCTTTTCCTTCCTCTTTCTTCTCTATTTGTGCTTCTTCATTCAGACCTTCCTTTAAGAATATATTTTTTTTTCTCCTCGCTGCATTTGGGTTTTTCTTTGCTAAACTTGGTTTCAATCTTTGTCTGTTTGTATAAGTTGTTACATGCATTTTTAGAATTTTTAAACCGTTTGAATTAAATTCAATTTACACAAGAACCCAAAATTTAAAGGAGTTCTTCCCTATCTGGACTCCGATTCGTTCTATAAGTATCACAATTTATAAAGCATGCTAAATTTGATGAATTCGCTTTTCTCCCATGCAACAACTGTTGAAATGCAAATTGAAAATATTGTTTCAGGTCACACATTTTTCATTCATTCATTTGACATGTGAATTTGTCGGTGATAAATGTTTCTCTTCAATCGTATATCTCTCTTGGGTTAATGCTTCTTCCTTCAAGCTTTCAGTCTTCCAGTAGCGAACTCCAACTGCTTTCCATCTCTTCCTTTCCACTTCGAGAATGGCAAACAATTCACTGAAAGAGCAGGCTGACCAAATGAAACAATCCCTCTTCGATCAGGTTCTTTACCTATATGTGTATCTTTAAGAGATTTTGATTTTGAACATTTAGAAGTTTATATCTATACATCTAGACATCTGTTCTGCATATCAGGCACAAAATTTATTTATTTTTAAATCTTTTGTAGCAAATTGATTTGGATCTGCATGTGAACTGTAACAGATATATCCTAGAAATCTATTTAAAAATGATAGTTTGCATCTATCTGAAACTGACATGAAATAAATTGAGCTGTTGTAGGGATACCTTGATGAGATGTTTAATGAGATAGAGCGGATTTACTGCAATGATCCCTTGTTTCATGAAAATATTGTTGACATGTTCTTCAAGGATTCTGCGCAATATATCACTAATGCCGAGAAGGAATTGTTAGTTCTCTAACTGATATACATAGATATGTTCTTACTGTTAAAATCAGAAGTTTTTGCTTCCTATAATCTAAGGTTCTTCATTGAGAAATGATAATTTTGGATAATGGTTACTGGTATAATTTACTTTTTTGTAGGGAACAGTATCCTATTGATTTCAGTAATCTACGAAAGTACTTGGACAAGATAAGCAATGTCACTAAAAGGTAAATAAAGGAATAAGGTTTTCATGCATGGGTCTTTTTTTTTTTTTTTTTGGTAAACTTCATGCATGGGTCTTAAGGCCATAGAAATGAAAAAAGTATCTTACATTTACTATTGGTGCTTGCTAGCCAGCCAGTATCTCTAATCACTAACAGAAGTATAATTTGTTACAGCGTTGGAACTAAAAAGGTCAGAGATTTGAGTGATCAGGCCATAGAATGCTGCTCGGAACAAAATGCAGAGGGGCAAGTATCTTATATTTGCTAACCAGCTAGACTTCTCTTCGCTTCTCCTTAATTAATATAAAAGCATCTTCCTTCTCACCACCTAGCTATTAGACCCAGAAACTTAATAGGTTTTCCTTTTCTTTATGAATTATTGCTTATTTGCATAAATAATTGCAGATGCAAGGATGCTTTTGAACAATTGAAGACTGAAAATGCAACTGTGAAAGAGAAGCTCCATGCTTACCTTGATGTCTCTTTCTTATCTTCATTCCAAGTTCATACCATCTGACTTCTAGTTATGGTTACTATTCGAGGCTATATGGTCAGTTTTTGATCTGGTTGTGGTTATTTGTGTTTCAGCTTGCAAGACAAGCTAGAGCTGCTGATGGTTCATCTGGCTTCAAGCCTCCCAACTAATTAGAAGTACTGAATTACAAGGATGTTTACTGGAACAAGCTAGATGCTGTGATCTCTCAGAGGATTGATCTTTCTGAATGTTGATTGCAACATTTACCATTTCCATCTGCACCTGATATCATAGTAATAGTAGATATTTCCTCTGATTGGCTAGGTACTGATCATAAAACTATTAGCTCTATATGTATGATTCAATCCACTATACTTGGATTTGGTTTCAGAAATACTTTAGACCTGATTAACAATGTGTGGTTGAAAGCATTAGCTTATATTCATAATTAATTAATTGCTTCTTGCAAATTATGAAATGTGATATCAACCTCGTAATTCCAGTGAACAATGAAGGAACATTATGTGAATATGTATGGGGTTGTGTTAGGCATTTAGCTGGAGCTTACAGTTTCTAAAACCCTGTCCCAGACATCGAAGCCTTCACCTTAAGTAGCCCAAGTTGACCCTAACCCTTAGACAAGGTCTGAGAAATCAAATTGTGCCCATCCCTGCAGGGCCAGCCAAAGCCAGGCCTGTGGCTGATTGGCTGGTTAGAACTTGACTGACCTTGTTAGGTTATTTAACCACCGAAGTTCACTGGTCTTAATGGTGTTAGTTTTCCTTGTGACCCAAATGTCATTTTGGACACATAAGGGGGGGGGGAATACGAGTTTAGGTTCAAAATATGTGATTCAAGCACAAAATTTTCAATCCTAAAAGATCATGAACAAAAACTAGAGGCATGAACTATGCATGCCATAGTTGGTGCTGTCAAGTTAAATGGGAATATGCTGGATCACTTTTGAAGGAGAGATGAGAAAGGCCACAGAAGAGGAGGAAGTGGTGATGCAACACTTGGTGCTAGACACGATGTCTCACAATTTCCCCTTTTTTCCTAACTTCCACCTCAAACCACAACAACGTAACTTAAAAAGGAAGATAATTCTACCAAGGAGAACATGAAGATGATAGTGGGTACTGCTCCTTGTTCTTTTTTCCCCTGCGTGAGATGAGAGAGAAGAAAAGAAGAGAATTGAGAGGAAGAGCATCGCTGTGCTTAGGGGTTTTCTTCTTCTCCCCCTTTTTTTTCTTCGTGGGGGGAGGGGAAGTAAAAGTTAAAAAAAAAAAAAAGGAAGTCATGAGCTCTGTGAGCTAGACTAGATTTATGTATAGTGTTTGTGTTACAAGAGTTAAAGAGTATGAATAATAAAGAAAAGAAAAATAGAGACACTAGAGCTACACGACTAGGATGGATTTTGTATGTTAGGTTGTGCCTTTTTGAGCTTGAGTTTGAGTGGGATTGGATCTTGATAGTATATTTTTGTGTTTAAAAAAGAACTTTGTTCATTAATTAACCCTTACTAAGATTATCACACCCCACCTTGGGCATGCTAGGTCTCCCCAAGTAACCCAGAGTCCCATACATGGATCCCCCGTCCAACCGACTGATACATTAGCATAATCATACATCATTTATAGAATTCACGCCATTGAGTAAAAGAAAATGAATCATTAATAAAGCTTGAAATGAAAGTCAATCTGTTAGTAGTCTTCTCAAATATTACTTAATCATTACAGTTATCATGTCTAAATGTTGATGAAGTATCTCTATAATGAATCATGTGTGAGGGAGATACGGTTTGGAGAATTCGGCTCCTCCAAGAGAATCAGTTTTCTTGCAATTGAAACCCCCAATGGAAGGAGGTGCAAGTTCTGCTGGTCAAACAGGGACGAAGACTTATGCGAGTACTGTTAGCACCGCTCAGATGCCGGCGATTGATTTGCTTCCTGGTCCGATTTGGGGGGAGCTTATAGGTGAATCGTCATCCCTTAGCAAAGTATGAATAGCATCAGAATCAATTCAGATTTGCCTTGATCAAAAGAGCAAATTTTAGGCCAACCTCCATGGATGAATTGTGGGAAACTGTGAAGAAATCGTGGAGGTTAACTTCGGGGGTGGTGATGCATTCATTAGGGAAATGTTTTGTTATCTTTCAGTTCAAAAGTGTAGGAGACATGGCTGAGGTATGGCTTCATGGTTGGTGGAAGGTCGGTATGGAGTTCATTAGATTCCAAAGGTAGAGGCTAGATTTAATATCAACGACCCTCACCCTGCTCCTAAGTTGGTTTGGATTCGTTTCCCAGAGTTACCTCTTGAACACTAGCATGAGAAGGTTCTCCGATCTATTGCCAAGATTGTTGGGACGCCTGTCTTTTTATACAAATGCACTTGCAGTGGTGTAAGGAGGCATTATGCTCGTGTTCTTGTAGAATTGGAAGAAGGAGAAGAACATGCGAAAGACGTTCAGATTGAAAGACATGAACCAGGTTCGATGCATGTCTTTAGCTTCACGAGTAATCTATGAAGATGGTCTCTTGAAGTGTTCTTTGTGCCATAAAGAGGGCTATGCTGCTGCACAATGCAAAGGGAAGTATAAGGTAGGGTCCAGCACAGTTCGGCCATGCAAACTGCTCGATTTGGAGAGAAGGTGGTTGAATTGGGTTTGGATTCTTTATGAAACTAGAAACAACAACATGTAGACAAATTCAAATACCAAGGATGCACCAAGTTAATCTTCAAGTGGGGCGCAATATTAACCAAATTGAGGAGGAGACGTCCAAGGATGATGAGGTTTTGGCAGCGTGCAGGACTGGTTTTTTTTTATTCCCAAATTTTAAATCCTAACGTAGGGGATCAGAGGGACACACCTGGGATGTCCAACCTAATTTTTATTCTAAGTCCAGCGAATCCAGGTCTTCTTCAGAATCCGAGCAACCCAGTGTCTCTTCAGAGCCCGTTCAATCAGAGAACTCCCTGGTGGCATTAGAAGAGTTTAGATCTATTCATGAATGGCGTTGCTCAGACTACATTAGTAGAGGATACGTAGTGTTTGTCACTGGAGAATGGTTTGGAAATAATTTTGCCGATCCAATCTATGGAGGCAGGCACCCACCTTGAAGATCAACAACAACTGCAGTAGCAAACTGAGTCAAACGGAAGCCTGGCTCTCCGAAGAGAAGTACAAAAAACCAGTGCACAAAAGCGGCACCTAGGAAATACTGCTGTTGAGATCCTTCGTGCGGATGATTTGTTGATGTGAAAAGGAGCTGCCTCATCTTTGGGTCACTGGGTCACTTGAACAGGAGTGACAGGAATGCACAATAATAAAAGAAATTTCATGATTTAAACACTCTTCAGGAATACCAGAGGTGTAAGTTCTAGTAAGAGAGCGTTGGAACTCTTGTTGAGAATGCATAACCAGATATTTACCAGATATTTTTTTGTCTTGTGAAACCTAAGGTGTTGAAACTCTTGTTGATAATGCATCAACCAGATATTTTTTGTCTTGTGAAACCTAAGGTGGAGGCGTCGAAATGCCCAATTTTGCTACTGAATAAGTTGGGGTATCATAGCAATTTTTCTATAACTCTAGAGAACGTAAAATACCAAATCTTTGGCTGTTTTGGAAACAAGATTTGGACTGTCTGTTGGTGGCACTACAACAAATTAGGGCTTTTGCCATGAAAAATTACCGTGGCAAAAGCCCAGGTACCGTAGCAAATTCTTTGACCCGACGGTACCTTTTCGTCGGAATTCCGTTGGTTAGAAAGGCGTCGTAAAGATTTGCGACGGAAATTAGTGGGGTCGATCGGTTCTGTTAGCTTTAGCCACGGTAGCAAATACTCAAGTATATGCGACGGTATTTACCGTGGCAAATATTTCAATGTATGCTACGGTATTAGGTTACCGTAGCAAATAGTTTGTTTAGGGGTCCCACATCTTTGTCTTTTTTTTGCTACACTATTTTCCTACCGTCACAAATACTTTTTTTTTTTTAATAGTATTCTCATTTTCACATCCCCTCTCTCTCCTAGACCTAGTAAGATGAGTTGTAATCTAATGAAAACTATATAATAACATTCATAAATTTGAAAATTATCAGATTCTGTCATGAATAGTCTCAGCAGATCTCCTTGTACAATTATACAATAAAAATAATTGTGCATTGTTTTAAAAGACAGGAATCAAGATCCTTGAATCAGTTGTGCTTGTTCCACATGCTCGATCCACACTCCAAGTGCTAGAAACTTTTCTGTTTTTGGATGTGCAAATCTAATTGGTAATGGCCATGAGACTTCAAATGTACAACTGAGCACCAACAAGATGGAGAAGAAAACAAGTAGACAATATCCCAATAGAGTAATGCAGAAGCCCATATGTATTGATCATAACTGCACCTTATAATCAAGTTATCTGTGTAATAAACAACATAACCTGACAAAAGCATGGTACCAACCAGTGCAACTTTAAATACAGAAAAATAACTGCATAAGACATTAATTCAGAGCAACAGAAATGCTGTGTTAAATGCAGAAACTCCAATATGCAACTATTCATTGCTTTAAGTTGAACTCATGAAACCTACTAGAGCAATACTTTCTGATAGAGTCGGAGCCCAGAGCACATTGACATGAGGGACTCTCCATCAAAAAAATTACAACAGAAATATAACATTCTCTTTTTTCTTTTTTCAAGGTTAAGAGATCACACATGTTTCTATACAACATTTTAAAAAAATGAGCAACAACTAATCTTATCTATACAAGTTCCATAAGGAACCCGGCAATGGCATTGGCATGTATGGTACCTAATGTAGGGCACAACGTTCAGTGGTAAGTCCTCTGCAAATTGCACAAAATGCAGCACTAGAACTCAAAATTTTCTAGAACTTTCTTGATCCAAATCAAAATACAGAACTTTCTTGTTACAACACAAAAATCTATCATACAGTTGATAAAAATTAAGAATGGCCGGTAGTGCAAAGACCATCACCATAGTCTAAAAACTAAGTCAACATTAAGAAGAATCAGGGTCTTTGAATCCTCTTGGCAGTGTCAGAATATTCAAACTAGTGGCACCATAAAAAAACTAAAAGGATCTGTGGCAATATAGTGAATCCAAGACTTACAGTAACATCCCGAGAGCAAGGTTTAAACTCTAAAAAGCACATTGTGATAACATGAAACAAGAAAAATTTAAAGCTACAAAACAACATCTTAAAGCACCCTGAGAGAATCAGAGTTATACTTGAGCAGTTGAGCTACACAGCCTACCCAATTCTGTAATCCTCACGAACTTCAAGAACAGCAAGCAGATGTACATGTGTTAACATCATTCTGTAACTGACCCTGTGCAATCTGCAGTTTAGCTTTGGTCCGTAGTAAATCTCCCTTATCCAACTCTCCAGTTTACCAGTATCTATGGCCGCTTCAGCATCCGTGTATCTCTTTTGAGCAGAGAATAGTCTAGCCAATAAGATCCATCCTTTGATGTTAGAATTAGCTTCCAAATCCAGAAACTGCATTGCATAGAGAACAGCAGTATTCACCCTCTGCTCAGCATTTACAAGGCTGAGGTGAAAAATAACTTTGGGATCTCTTTCTTGTGTTATTCCTTTAGCAGTTTGTAATGCCATATGTCCATCGACTTCTTTCTTATTCCTCTCATAACCTTGACCAGATAAACATGCCTCAGCACAGAGAGAGACACCAAGTAACCACTGAAATGATTATAACAATAGGCTGCACCACAAAATCATGATCAGAAATGCTAGCATACACAATTAAGATATGAATATTTGATTAGTACTACATTCATTTGAAACATTATAATGAGAGTAAACCGATATGAAGGTTCCATTCAAGATATCAAACTATTTTACTGGCACAGCTCTAATTGGAATGCATGTCGTTGGACTGGAAGCTTCTCCATTATTTCATTTTCAATGTGAGATTGATCCAAGAGTACATGATAAAAAAGCTCATGACCCAAAAACCTATAGTATCTCAGATGATTGGCAAAAATAAACCCATCTAGGATATCAAGATATTCCACAAAATCATGAAAAGACAAATTTTGAAGGTTGCATATGACAAAACCTTCCGCTGGGAGCAATAGAAGGGTGTTTCATTTTACATCTTATCCCTCTCCACGATATCCATTATTCTTCTAACTAGTAGCTTGTTAGTAAAACAAAGACCACATGCCTTTTCTTAACCTGGTCACGTTAGACATGTGTAGGCCTCAACGTTTGTTCTCATGGCAATCTCATTTTATTGAACTAGAGATGGAAAACATGCTTTAAATCACCATGCCCATGCTAACCGAATTTTGAGTTCCTCAAAAATAAAAAAATCCACATGCAAAAAGTACCTTGTGCTATACAGATGTAACCAAGCCATGACCTTATTCTGATGGTACTTTGGTACCAAATAATTTGTTCAGTTGAATATAAAACATGCATATGCAAAAAGCTGAAATGAAGAACGCAAATAGAAATAAGAAATGCAACACATTTCAAGGAATGGTACCAACCTAAAGATAATGTTTCAAAAGGGGATAAGGAACTTGTCAAAGCAATACTTGATCATTCAACAAATCATCTGGGAGCCTCTACGGGCTGTTGCACAGAAATAGACACAAGGGGATGAATCAAAAACAAAAAGGAATCACAATAGCAGTCTCTTATTTGGCTGAGACTACTTTGAAAGTATTAAACTGGATTTAGAAGATCTCAGTTAGGGCTAATCCAGGTGAAAAATAAAGTGTAAGTAACCATTTTATAACTTTGATAAAAGCCAAAGTAATAAATGCAAAATTCTGATTTCAGTAGGACAATCATCACATCAAGATATATTCTGTTCGTGCAAATGGGTAAGTTACTGATGAAATGGGTAATCCTAAAGATAATGTTTCGACTAGAGAAAAATCAAAACCAAGAATAGGAATCAAGCAAGGATATTGAAAGTAAGAACCATACTCACCTCAAGTACGTCATTCTTGCATTAGGAACTCTATGTCAGCCCTGAGCAAAGAGTATCCACCCTAGAGCAAAGATATCTCTTTAGCCTGACTAGCTATCTCTTTAGCCTGTGCCGATATTGTTGCCTCTAATGTGTGTATCTTAGCCCGCAGTGTATTTTCTTTAACATATGACTTGTTGAGCTCTCTTGTTGTCACATGTACTTGTGTTGGAGTTATTTCCAACTCCACACATTCGTACTCGACCATGAACATCTTCACCTACACAATCTCTAAAAACTTTGTCTTGCACGGCAGGGTCCCCTCGCATTTCTTCAGGCAGTTCATTGAGTTTTTTTTTTTTTTTTTTTTTTTTTCATATTGGCCTACATTTGAAATACAAAAATCAGTTACAATATATATTAATTGAAGCTATAAAATGGTAGTACCTCATTTATGATTTTATAACTTACAATGATCACGTTAGCAACCTCGTCTGTAGGGTCACGTGTAATCTTGAACATTTCCATACGAATGGGAGGTTCTTTATATGGGTGCTCCTGACATTAAACATTTAAGAAACAATAAAATATTATAACATGTGAACTTCCATAAACAACATTTATACTTTCAGATGACATCATATACCTTCTCCTCTCGAATTACAGCAAAAGAAGTCTTTTCCTATTGTCAATATTGCAGGCCGACACAACCTAAAATATTTTCAAACACACAGAATTAGATTAGAAATATTATTGCTAACATAATTTACTATTTTGTCACAAAATGAGTTAAACTCTAGGCATGATACCTAACTAGCCTCTTGGCTCCATGTCTCGAGGAGTATATTCCATTGTTCTAATGGAATACGCTTATCTAAATGGGCTAACCTCTCCTCATGTGTTCCGTATTGAACACATTTACCTTAAGCTCATACTTAAAATCCTTCCATCTTTCATTGAGCTTAATTTCCAGCCATCTCCTTAAACCATCAGGGAGATTGAAATTTTCCTACAAATATAATATGGTAACAGTTAGTCTAGTTTTAGGCAATATATGAATACAAACATCTAAATATAGGTAAGAAATATAATTCGGGAAATATAACTTACATATATCTTATTCACCGCGTCATCTTTCAGAGGTTATGGGATTTTCCTCCAATCAGAATAGGATACAGGAAGTAGGTGTGCATCCCTTGCTTTAACTCCAACCCAAGTCATTAACTTTGAAGTTGATTTGCTGCAAGGTTCACCATTCTCATCAATTAGTACATCAATTTTGACCCCTACGAGTTCTTCAATTGCATTCCCTTGAGCCGGCCCTCTTCCAGATTTCTTGCCACCTGAAAATATTCAATTCTAGTGAGATACACATATTAACTATTAATTAAACCAACATAAATTTGCTAAAGATGTTTAATCTCTTACCTGTAGACCCTGAACTCTAAGATGGTGCACAGAACTCACTGTCACTCATGTTTGGCAATAACCTGCATGAAGTAACAAAGTTTGAATCAACCAAATGAAAGAAAAGGAAGAAGTACATCCACATATTCTGATGGAACTCTGATCATGACTATTATCTACGATTTTTATTTATTGACACAATATGCTCAAAAGTTTATATTCCATGTCAAGGAATTACAAATATATCAATATTCAATAAAATAAAACAAAACAAAATAAAAAGGATTCAGAATGACCCAAGCCTAGTTGATATTGATATAACCAAATGAAAATAACAGTCTTTGTATGCCAGCTGGGTCATAGGTCACTTGGTCAGTTGGTTTTCCTGTTTTTCTTGCAAACTAGATTAAATTGGCCATCTTTTAATCCTTTCTAATTTCCAGATCCTTCTCTCTCTCTTTCTCTTTTTGTTGCCTTTTTTGTTTTTTCGTTAAGCTACCTTTCTTCCCAAGTCGGCACCTTTGGACCAGATCAAATAGGAATATGTCTCCTTGGTAGTTTAATGCAACAGTCATGACTTCTAAAACTATGATAATTTTACCATTCAGTATAAACTAGTATTCAAAATGGAAATGAAATCTCAAGGAATTCCGAGTGAAATAATAATAATAACTAAAACCTCAGATTTTTAACTAGAGAGATAGCCTTATGGTTTAAGAAAAATCACACACCTTTCTTGGTTGACCTATTTGCATGAAATAATTTTCATATATTGGTAGTGACCATGACTTGGTCATGTATAGCAGTTATGCAATAAGTAGCCATGCATCCACATTATTAAAAATATCCAATTGCAGATCTCATTACTCAATTCTTTGACATTGAGATTCTCTTGTTCAAAACAAGAAGTCAAGTGCCGGCATTTTTTTTAATGTTAATTTACGAACAGTACAAGACATACTCACATTTTATATCTCCAAGCAAAATTGACAGAACCTACAGCACTCTCAACTCACACCTAAATTTACTTCTCTTTAATTCCCAACAGAAACTCAAGGCACTATCAAATTGAATAAGAAACCCTCAAAAGAAAAAGAATTGAATTCTCTGGAGCTGAAATTCTCTAGAGCTGAAATTATCAAATTAGATGTTATCAGATCTCCATAATTGAGTTTGCTTTCTGAATAATCTATTGAATCCCCTCCCCGCTGCTTGTTTGAAGGATGATATGCTTAGGTTTTATTACATGGATGTTTAGTTCCCATGCATTGAACTGAATTGCTGCATTTCCACCAGAAAAAAACTTGATATACAGTTCAGGATTGGTTAAAAGTCAATAATGATACATTTGAATTCAATCAAGTAGCAAACATAAGCATTTATACAACTCTTGATTGGATCCTCAACTACAAAGTCAGCTCATATAATCATTATCAGAAGATTCATAACTTGCAATTTCATTATTTGGTTTGATGGGCGTTTCAACAATCATCCCTTATATATCAGTCCTAGTCCACCCAAAAACACATTCACCTTCTTGCTCTAATAGTTGCCTACTATGCCTTTGTTGTATTGAAGTCGATGTGCATGCTTGATTTGGAGCATCACTCTCCTCTCCTAACAAGTCATATGTATCCCTAATCTTGGTAGTTACAGCAGCATGCCAACCAGACTTTTGAGGATCCAACACATAAAACACCTACTCTACTTTTGAAGCGAGGACATATGGCTCATCATTTATATTTTGTCCACTATATTTCAAGTGATTAAAATTTACGAGTGTAAACCCAAGTTCATCTTTATGCACTCCGCTCTCTGGATGAACTCAATCACACTTAAATAATGTTACTTTGAGATCCGCAGAATATTCCAATTCCATTACTTGATTCAAAATGCAGTAATAAATGACCGGTCCCTCAATAGGATGCTTGTCCTTTTGACTTGAAAAACTATTAGTCAATGCATTTATCATGACCCCACTGTTTTGAGTTTTCTTGGTGACTTCATACACTTTACTATGAAACCTAATCCCATTAACAATGTATCTCATGTAACTTCTTGCCTCAGAGTTTGGACCTCTAGCTAGACATATGATTTCTTCAGGCATCGGAATCCCATCTTGGCGGAGTTTCAGTATCTGGAAATACAATATTGGTATAAATAAGATTGGAAAGTTTCTAAGCGGATTTTCATAAAGTAAATTTTGAGAATAGTTACACTTACATACTCATTGAACCATTTTGGGAAGTCCCTATCATGCAAATCCATAACCTTCTTAGGACGAGCATCATGACCTAAGTTCCTTTTAATCTCCTATATACGGAGTCTAAAAAAGAGTTATCTCAAAAAATATCAATCAATTATACTTTAATATAAATTATCAAATTTGAATAACGAAGATGTATCGTGTTGTCCATACTTACTATTGGTATTCATCTATTCCTTTGTAATTGACTAGCACACATCAATGTGCTTGATTCCTTTCTTTCATTTCAAGATGTAATAGTTTACACTTTCCAAGCGGCCGACCCATGCTAGAAAATATTGAATTTGGGTCTTCTATATCCAATGTAACATAATTTCCATTTCACCGATTCAATCTCGTTTCAACCCCTTCAAAGTATCTAGAACAAATTAGTAAACACTCTTCTGCAATATATCCTTCTGCTATCGAGCCTTCTGGCCGACTATTATTGTGAACATAATCTTTCAGTCGCTTGAGGAACCTACATGAAGTCATGTTTAAGATGAATTTTAACAATAATTGTCATATAATATTAACATGGTGCATCATTTAAATGACCTCTTAGAAACTAACCTTTCTATTGGATACATCCAACGATAATGTACTAGACCGGCCACATTTGCCTCTTGAGCTAAATAAATGACCAAATGCACCATTATAACAAAAAATCCCGATGGTAAATTCCTTTAAGGTTACACATCAAAATAACAGCTCTTTGATCAAGCATTTTGAAATCCTCCTCAGAACTAACCTTACTACATAAATCCTGGAAGAACTCACATAACTCGATCAATATTTTACCAATATTATTAGGCAAAACACTACGCAAGTCGACTGGAAGAAGTTGTTGCATCATAATATGACAATCATGGCTCTTCAAATCTGATATTATCTTTTCCTTGACTTGCACATTGCGTGAGATATTACCAGCATAGCCGTCTGGAACTTTGATACCACTTAATATTGTGCAAAACATCTCCTTGTTTGCATTAGACAATGAGTAACAAGCTAGAGGTAAAATGACTTTATTCCTGCCTTCAATATTCTTGGATGAAGATCAACACGAATATTCATATCTTTTAAATCTAAATGTGCATTCAAGTGATCTTTCGTCTCGTCTTTTGTACCCAACAATGTGTACATTATGCTATCACAGACATTCTTCTCAATATGCATAACGTCCAAATTGTGATGAATAATGTTATCTTTCCAATATGGCAAATCAAAGAATATTTTTCTTCCAATTAAAAGGGAGTTCAAACTTATTTTCATCTTTTCTTCTTTTCCTCCCATTATTCTCAATCTTATACTTCCCAAATGGGGGAAAGTGAGCACCCCATAGTTGTTCCAACACATCAAACCTAGAATGTATCTTTGGTTGCACTCTATGTTCTTCATGACCATCAAAGCTTCTTTTGTCACGACGAAATTTGTGATCATGAGGAAGAAACGACGATGGCCTAAGTAACACTGCTTCCTTCCAAATTTTAGCTAACGTGAGGATGTATACTTGTTGCAGCATGGACAAGCCAAAGCACCTTTCGTGCTCCAACCTGAGAGATTCGTGTATGTTGGAAAATCATTAACAGTCCATAACAAACATGCAGGCATCCTAAACATTTCCTTCTTGTATGCATCATAAGTTTCAACACCACTGTCCCACAATATTTTCAACTCATCAATCAACGGTTGTAAATATATGTCTATATCATTTCCAGGTTGTCTTCGTCCAGGAATAAGCAATGTAAGAATCATGTTAGGCACCTTCATACACATCCATGGTGGCAAGTTGTAAAGAATCAAGATGACTGACCATGTACTATGCTTTGAGCTAATCCTCTTAAATGGATTAAATCCATCACTTGCAAGCCCAAGCCTAATATTACGGGGTTCCTTACCAAAATCAGGATATAACCTATCAAAGTCCTTCCATGCTTTAGAGTCAGCAGGGTGTCGTAACTTATTGTCGTCCACACGCTGTTCATGATGCCATCTCATATCACTTTGAGATCTTAGATGACATGTATAACCTTTGGAATCTTGGGATCAAAGGGAAATGATGTAATACCTTGACTGGGATCTTCTTCTCAATCGATTCATACCTTGATGCACCACATTTGTAACAAGATGTGGCATTGGCTGCCTCATTCCGATACAACATACAATCATTGGTGCATGCATCAATCTTGTTATAATTGAGGCCCAAATCTTTGATGATCTTCTTAGTCTCATACAAAGACTTAGGTAATGTGTTTGGCTCAGGAAATGCCTCTTTCAATAAGTCAAGCAACATTGACAATGCCTTGTCGGTCAACTTACAGAGGCATTTAATATGATAAAGCTGAAGAATGAAAGATAATTTTGTGAACTTTTTATTTCCTGGATACAACGGTAAACTTGCATCTTCCATTTGCTGTTCATATTTCTTTGTTTCTATACTTGACCTATCTGCATTCAATCTTCTACTGTCGTCCTCAATCTCTTCATCTACATTTCCTCCCAACATTTCATATGTTATGTGTATTAGAGATATTGGTCACCTCAAATTCCACTGGAGTTTCAGGTAGAGGTGCGTGTGAAGATGATACTTTTCCATGGTGTTGCCAAATTGTATAATTCCTCAAAAATCCATCACAGACTAGATGTTCAGTCACTTCAGTCCTATTTCCCCAAAGCTGATTTATGCACTTTATACATGGGGATACGATTTGGTCCCCACAAGCTGCATTAGAAAATGCATTGTCTAAAAATTTCTCAACTTCTTGCCTGTATAGTGCAGACAATCGAAAGGATGGATCCTTTGATCTTTGAATCCAAGTCCTATCCATAGTTTTTGCACGTAACTAGTCAAATAAAAGAGTGTTAATAAACTTGAGAAAAGTTTACTTAAATTTCTAAAGAGTGGCAGGTAAAATGTATATGATTTCTTTAGCGTCTTATCTATTTTCTTCTGCCGTTTCTATAACTGACTGTCTTAATAAATAGATGGAATTACACACATACCTCTAGGAATTATCGACAATTAGATTAAGTGATTACTTCTGAATTTTTAAGTATAGACAAACACAGATTTAGTTTTACTACCATAGTCTTTATGCTAGTGAAGGTCACCAATCAATCTAAATATGCATCTCTACATTTTCTTGAGATTTCTCTACCTAATTATGTAATTTAGAGAATTCCAGACCAATAGAACCATATAACATTAGGGCAAACTCCATATAAGAAGAGGACCAGTAGCAGACTAATGAAAACGACATGGATCCGGAAAGCAACTACACTAATATGGCAAGACTATCACACTAGGGACTAACGCAAAACATACTCTATCATCATAAACCCTAACAATTCATAACCCATTAAGAACCTTAAATTGCTAGGAAATTCAAATACTGAAGGAATTAGGCTCAAAACATGGCTGGACTGGTAGAATCCTAATCCAACCTCACTAAACCACTTAACCATAATTAATTGTAATTAAAAGAACCATATCAAACTGGTTTCTATTTGAACTAACCTACAAGGCTACACCAACTTTTGACTAACATAAGTAAAGAAACCAACAAGCTTATTCCGTATGCAACCATATACCCATTAAAGTAAGATAGAATAGAAGAGGAGAAGAAAGAAAGAAAATCTGTGTTTCAAAACAGAATGGCTATTATCTTTCAGAAAGGGGAAACTTCGGAGAGAGAAAGCAAACCATAGGAGATCAAAGAAGGCAGAAATTTACCTCTGTGATGCTCGGAACAGGTCTTTGAATCTCTTTTTCACCTCTTTTTCACTATAGACTTGATCAAATTGCGAATAGAGAAATGCCCAGAATCCTACGAAGGAAAGGAACCATTGTGAATTATATAACATTCCAAGCACAATATCTTTAACCTTTATCTCTATCCCCATAATGTATTTTTAGAAACAGTTAACTTGAGTAATTTTTCGTTCTTTTATTCTTATTAATATTCTAAGATAGTTTTACAACAGGTACATAAAGCAAATGACTACAGGGTAAGTTCCGAAAATGCTAGCAATAATGGTGTAAAAAACAAAGAGCAGCATCGATCAAGTAAAGAAGTAGAAAGCTAAAAAAACCAATCAAATGCAAGCCATATAGTTCTATGCATTAGAAGTATCAAGCTTAAAAGACATTGAGCCCGTATACGTCATACCCATGGGAATAATCTCCATGCTTCAAATTCTGGAGAACTATGAGTTCCCCTCAACATTATTTAACCGAATCCTACTAGCATCAGAACTTCTTCATAAGGCTGATTAAGTCCCTATATATACTCCATCAGTGGAAGAATGATATAAGACTCGATTAATTATATCTTGCAATGAAATAAGACTTAATTAACTATAGAATAAATTTAACGAACCCCTTTTTACATAGCATAATATAATGTTCCATCCTGTTTTATAAAAATATCATACACCATCACCATTTTCATACTCAAACATCATAACAACAGTATCTGCTGGGTTTGGAGCATTCTCCAGCACCTTAAGTTCTTAAACTTAGAACTAAGTCCAAGTTTCAGCCCCTAATTCTCCCTCTAGGCCCCTCAGATTTAGATTTCGAATTTGTCTGAACCAACCCTAACTTTTAGGAACCTTATCTAACCAAATATGGTTGTAATCAGGGGCAGAGACCCCTATGGCCCTATTTCAACCAAAGTGCCAAATTCACCGCAAATAAATCCTGGCTCCACCATAAGATTGACATAACTAATTATAAAGATCTAATTTCTATAGACTATTTCTTCCTTTCTTTGAAATCCCGTTCAAAAGTATGAATTTGTATTTTGCCTTCATCTTTCTAACAGACTCGGGCTCTGAGCCTCCAAGATTGTCTGGATGGGAGACCGGTTCCCCATGACCACTTCTTTTTCCTTCTTAACATTTGAAGTCTCTAATCTCCAGTCTCTGCTTCTCGATCGTTCTCTTCTTTTCTCATCCACCAACCTTTTCTCTCGATTGTCATCATTCTTCTTTGTGTAACTTGAAAGATGTCCTTGTGATATCAACCTTTCAATTTCTACCTTCAAGTGTCAAAAATCATCTATGTAATGTCCATAATCTCTATGGAATCTGCAATATTTATTCATATTCCTCTCCTTGGGCTTAGAGATCATCTTTGTTGAAAATCTCACGATGTTTCGATCTTTGATTTGCATCAAAAGATCATCGGGCATTCAGGGGTGTATAGTCTACTTGATTGGGAGACCTATGCCTTCAGTTAGTTCACCCCTTGTTTCTTCGGTCAGTACCTAGACCTCTTGAACCTTACCCTTTCTCATGATTTTTTAGCTCCGTGTTTATTTCTTTTGCTTCTCCACATCGAGCTTTAATGATTTCTGATACCTCTGTTTGCTTCTGGCACTTTTGGACTAATTCAGTATATGTGGTCGACATGTCTTGTAGCTAGG
Source organism: Hakea prostrata (assembly GCF_041222555.1). Classification (NCBI taxonomy): domain Eukaryota; kingdom Viridiplantae; phylum Streptophyta; class Magnoliopsida; order Proteales; family Proteaceae; genus Hakea; species Hakea prostrata. The sequence goes on from NC_142601.1 coordinate 14,738,536, forward strand.
TCTCCAAAAGGTGTTGATGATTAATTCCCATGAAGAGAGCCATTTTTGCCACCTGCTCATTAAGATTCTTAATCTCCATTTGAAACTTTGTTGAACCATTGCAAGTAATCTCAAAAAGACTCGTTCCTTCCTTGTTTAGTGGTGAACAACGTCTCCTTTGTTTTCTTTGTCTGGATGCCACTCTAAAATTGCCCTATGAACTTTCTGGCAAGTTCATTAAAGCCAGCGATTGTTCTCGATGGGAGGTATGAGACCCGCTTTTGTGCTGCCCCGATAAGGGATGACCAAACACTCTACAAAGGATCTCACCGAATTTCTCACTACCATCATAGTATGCTGATAGTACCTTATATGTGCCACCAGGTCTCCACTGCCTTAAAATAATGAGGAAGTTAGAACTCTAAAATTGTGGGGAATTTCAAACCTGGCGATTATGTCTACAAATGGGGTCTTTCTGACGATCGAATAAATGTCATTAGACTTTTTTCCTTTTGTGAGTTGCCCCAGCTTTTGATTAATGTTTGCCAATTCCCTATCAATCGTAGCGGCCCTTACGCTCAGTGTATAAACACTTCCTTCATTAGATTGTCGTGAAGTTGTGAAGTGTGTTGAGACTCCTCTCTCGATCCACGTTAAGGTTCTTCTGTGACTGTTTCCTTATCGATCAAGCAGATCGCCTTCCCCCCGACAAGGGAGTTCTCCCGTCCTTCTCAACCCTATGTGTCTATCTGTCACATCCCCCAACTGATACCCAATTACTCGAATACGTGGAGGTGTGATCCATAGCCCCAAAGATCAAGTCTCAAATAATCATCCAACCATTCCACACAATAGTCCAATCAAGAGCAGGAATAAATCAATGTACTAATATAACTAAGGAATTAAATCACAAGTAAGGATCTCAAAACCAATATCAGAGTGTGGAAGTGATGTCAAATAGTTAGAGTGCGGAAGTAATAATAAACCTAACGTATACAACTAGAAAGAATAAAGGAAGCAATCACAACTATTCTAAGAGTTACATTAGGTATGTATCTTCAAGCAAAATATAGTTTCTATACTCAAAAATCTCTGTATCGAGGACGGGGTATACCAACTCATGAGTCGAGCTAATCCTAGTACGTGCAGTCGAGAGAAAAAACATTTTTCACCGTGAATGTCATAGTCACCAGAAACTTGTACACTGTATGGATCACTTGCCAATGTCTCGTATTCCTAGATCTCGGTAATATCTATATCGGCAGCAAAGTCTAAAACAATATTGTCCCCGAAAAGTAAGCTCAAAAGAACTCAGTGAGTAGTTCACATACAAATAAAAAATTACAATCCAAATCAAGACATTGTATGATGCAATATGATGATGCAAGAATTCAACTATACTATAACAGATGATAGTCTCTAATGGCGGACACACATTAAGATGGAACACCAGCTTCCTCTGGGAAGGTCTCATCACTCTAATCTCTCACAAGTTGGCTACCAGTCTTGAGATCCCAGGTAAGGGGTCATGGCATCCCTTTCAGACTATCACCATGGCTAGGGTTTAGGTCACCGCTCTCTTACCACTATTGGTATGAGTAATGGCGTGTGTCAAGGTTGTACCTAGCCCAGTGCAAGTCATCTACTTAGTCACATCAACCTAGGTTCATATACTTCCCGTCATGCCTCTCACAATATTGGTTCGGTATCCTTTCCTACTAAAGTCATTGTATCCTATGACACCAACTAGCTCGGACTACGCTGACTCTTAATCCTATTGGTCATCCACATATAATGGACGGGAAGCTCTCATGTCCTCTCATGGGTTGGCTACCTGTCTTGAACGCCCATGAGCCCAAGTCTATTATAATGCGACCCTACCAATGAATGGTGCAAACAATGTGGTTTTGTCCTCTAATGGGTTGGATACAAGTCTTGAGTGCCCACACCCCACACTGCTATCTTAGCTCACTTGGCATCAATAGCTATGCCAATAGGGTGTCATATGATGGGGTTTCTAACCAAACCCAACTAGACATCCTAGTTATGACGTCTAATGATCATGAAAAGCGCCAAGGGGCATCATAGGATTGTGTCCATACCACCTCCATTGATGTCCCAGAACAGAAACACCCAAATGGTATTCCCCAGTTCACAATCACAACCTACATTCACATTACAATATGATTCCAATCACATTATCATGTCAAAATTCATTCCAAATCCAAACAGTCACATATTTATCAAATATGCATAACATCATTGATCAACTATATTCTAGAATTATGGAGTCATAGTAATCATTCATAAACCCTAAAACAATAATAAGTAATCATACATTCAAGGTCCATAAAGAAAGAGAAAGTAACTATGGTTATATGTAAGTGAACATCCTCACCTTGCTATCAATTCACAACCTTTGTAAAATAGGTCAAAGAATGAATTCAAGCTTGTTAAAGAGTCCTAACAACATGATGATTCAAAGTTAGAAACAACCCTAGAGGTTTATAGTTGAAAAGACAGCAAACAACCCACTTGGCAGTGGGTGGGTTGCTTGGGGGAACCCGAGAAATCAACCCAGCAACCAATCTGCCAAAACCAGGCTTGGTCGCCTAAGTGGGTCACCTGGGGAGACCAAGGTAGGCGACCAGTGCTCTGTGTACAGACAAAAAGTGTTTAGGTCGAAAGGAAACTTCTCGTTTGGGTTCCAAACTACTCCGGAATTGATTAGAAAATTCTAACTCATGGTAGGACATTACCTAGCATAGTTTAGAGATCAATCATAGCACAAAGAATGAAAACCTAATGAATCCTATATGTTTCCTTTGAAATCTTACCACAAGATTCACAGAAGAACTAGAGTGAATGGGGATTCATTCTAGACTAAAGATGATAGAAGATAAATGTTTGAAATCATAATGGATCATGGTCTAACATGGTTTGGAGATCAAACCAAACAAAAAGGATAAAAATCTAATGGATTTTATACTAAGTCTTCTTTAAAATCTTACCGTGAAGTTCACGGAAGAGCTAGAGTAAATGGAGATTCACTCTAGAACAAAGAGGATAGAAGAGATAGGTCATAACAACAAGTATATACCTTCTTCTTGGTATATACATTAGATAGAAACACGCAAAAGGGAAGAGCTAGAACGAAGAAGACGAATACTAACCTTTTAGAAAAAGGAAAGATGATCAGAAACCTTGACAAACACTTTCCACACTTCCTTCACCTTGGAGAGCGTTCTCTAGTTCTAACGTTCTCTGACAGCTTTAGAACATAATGACACGTTTTAGAACGAAAAATCATTAAATAGGGTTTCAAAAACATCAAATACCCAAATGCCCTCTTACTGCAAAGCTGGGTGGGCCGCCCCAAGGCAGGCAACCCACACCTGGTACTTTTGTTCCAGGAGTGATATTGATGCTCTAAGAGCCCTAGTTCCTTCTTGGGTCCTTTTCTAAGTTATAAAAGGGTGTTACTTGGTTTTTCGGGACCTTTTACTTATGTCACTACTGTACTCTTTATCCATCTACCAAGTCCGTTAATGGTCGAGATAGATCTTCTTCCATATTTCTGACTGAAATCCCAACTTAGCATCATCTCCATCTACTTCAATTGGTTCAGAGTCTAATCCAATGGTTTTAATTTGGATGGTCCATAGTTGCCTTCTTCCCGCACTCTAAGTTTTTGGACCTACAATATGGATTTCTAGGTTAGGGTTTTGAGGGATTTCACACTATCACCAACATCCTCTCTTTCATCTGATCCATGATTTCACATTGGCTACTACTGGAAGTTATGTCCCTTGACTGGGGTTCCTTTCTCCTTCCAACGAATGCCTCCTTTTGGTTGATGTTCTCCTTCTCATTTCTTGGGCATGGCATCTTGCTTCTTCCTAATCATAAAGATTTGGATTTTTCAGAACCCCAACAAGTCCCGTTACTGTCCTGAGTAGTGTCTGCATGTCAAGGAACTGAACATGCATCCTGGTTCATTTGCTGTTGGGTTGGGTTTATTTTCTCTTACGTAGCTAGAATGATTGGTCCTTCAATATTTTGGTCATCCAAGCATCTACCACCATTAACTTCTTCTTCTTCATGTTCCTCGATCTCTTAGAGGAGCAGATCCTCATCTCCGGGAGGTGGATCATCATCACCTTAGGGAGGTGAACGAATCGGATTCCAATTTTGTACCTGCACATTCTGATTTCTCAGGAGTGATGATCTAATCAACCACCATGATTTTTGAATCTCTTCCCACAAATGGCGTAAAAATGATGCGTCTGAAGTTTTCCAACCACTAGAAGCCTGAAAACAAGTGTCAGATGTGGGTCAACTAGTCGTCAAGAAGCCGCCTCTGATGGCTAAGTGAATAGGAGCACAACTAGAGAGCTATGTGCAGTACGAAGCTTAATTGAAGATTAGAATAGAGGGAAAATGATCCAATTACCTTCCCTCACATTGATCATTAACTTATATAAGGTTTACCTTCAATCTCCGACTGTACGATCAATCTATGAGTCTTATTTTGACCGTTTGATCTTAAGCTTTAACTTCCAAGTTTGAGAAGTTGTGCATTCCTTTCTTGGCACGATTGCCTATCCTGAATCTGGTGGGTTCATGATTCTTACCATAACTATTAAATTCCTTAGTGGTCAAGGAACCTTCGAGCTATCTTTTCGGCACGGTCTCGACCGCACAAAGCCAGTTGACCCTAGTTCAACAAGGTTGACTCGCCGTCATTATTTTTACTCATCACTCATCTTTACTTTACTATTTCATGGTTCTTGCTTCTTTGCTACTTTTTTCCGTACCCTTGTTCACTTAATGTTGCAGATTTTGGTATTATCCGACTCACCTTTGCAAAAATCTTTCTTTTGTTGGGTCTAGGTATTTCTTGTATTTTCCAAGTCCATATATTTATAGTTTGGCTGTATTTGTAATTGAAACAAGTTTTGGGTCAATTACTTGTATAGGGATAGAATTATAATTCTATGTGGATTAGGATTTTGGATAATCCTATAAATAGTATTTGTGGAACATAAGAAAGGCAAGCAAAGAGCAACACTTTATAAGGTGTAAAAAGAATTCTATTCAAAGAAGAAAAAGAAAGAATTACATTTTTGGGTGTGCTCTATCCAATTTCAGTCAAGTCTTTCATCAGATGGTGAGCTGGCATCCGATTGAGCTCATGTTTTGATGGAAAGCTTCATGACTTCTTAATCTTTAAATCCAACAGTGGGATTGTGCATTTGAGCTCTCTAAATTAATTCGATTTATACACCACCTAGACAAACAAATTTCTTGGTTGAGTGAAATTAGGAACTCAGTGTTTGTTTCAAATTGTGTCAGGAATCATATCCCATGTAATTTAGGAAATCACTCTACAAAATGGGAGCATGTTAGCAATAGAAAATGTTTTTTGAGCTTGGAGAGTGTAGAGGACGAATTTGGAGAGGAGGATTTATTTTGGGCCGAATTTTGGAGTTGTTAAAGTCTCTTCTTCTTCAACCCTAGAGTGATGTTTCCCTTAACTATATATTCTTCCTCTTCTTTATAATGTTGTAAGTTTCTTTAGCTAGGGTTACATTGATCCTTACATGAGATAGTTATTGATTTTTTCCCCTTTTATATAATTCAATTCTCCCTCCCTCTTGTTTTTTTTTTTTTTCAATTTTGTTCATAATGTCTGAATGTCTGGCCAATCTTCATGAATCTCATGGTGTGTTTTGGATCTTGTAACAATGAGGAATGCATGCTAGACCTAGGATTGAAGAATGACAAATTACATCTAAAGCGTAATAGATTACATGGTTTGTTCGACTTGTTTATGAATTTCTTGTGTTTAATGCAATATATTAAATTGATCCTCTAAGCGTAACAGGTAGGGGGGGGGTTTAATATGTTAGGAATCCTAATGTGTAACAAATGAGGTAATCTAACTTGGGGAATTTCATCGACAAGAGTGGAGATTAAATTGGTTGCATGAGAAAAGAGGGAACAGATCAATAATTTATATCATGTTTGGTGAAATCGAATCCCTAGTAATTTTAGTCATTGAGTTTTCCTTAGAAATTTAATTATTTCCATTGTGTTTTGTTAATTTAGTTAATAGCTTAGTTAATTCTTCATAATTCGTTTAGCTAGATAATTATAGGTGTTTGTAAAGCTAGTACATGATTTTTACTCTATTTTATCATCGTGGGAACAATATCCTCTTACTCTATATTACTTGGGTGACCTCATGTAAGACTTGAATCACTAGACTTAGAGAAACATAACGTTTCTATGAACCTCCTCTCTTTAGTGTGAAACAAAGTGCTTATTACTTACATCACAACTTCACATATTTGTTGTTCAACGCGATTTGACACATTTTTACCGTGCGCCAGTACCTAGAACTCATGAGCGCTCTAGAGATACCTACCTAGTTCGGGTGGCCCCAACCCACACTCACATAGGTGCCTTCATTAAGTGTACCTTGCAATCATATACACCGCCCAATCTGGCTATGGTTAAGCATTAAGAGTCAAAGGTAGCCTCAACCTTAACGTTGTAGAACTGTGCAACCTCATTCTTGTAGCAATGCACTACCCTATACCATAGGGATGGACTCAAACATACATATACATAATATGGTAGTGCCTCCAGTTGTCCAAGTGACTTGTTATTACCCATATGAACCTACTTCATAAGATCACCCATCACATAGGTCGGTTACCATCACTTCAGTCCACATGGTAGGCAGAAGTCCCATCCCCTTTAATGTACTTTCCACTAGCACTCTGCTAAATGGTTTGGTTAGTGGATCCACAAGATTAAGCTCTGACCTCACAAAATCTAGGGATGTAACCCCATCAAATAACAACTATTCCACAATATTATGTCTCAGACATATATTCCTACTCTTGCCATTGTAGATCTGGTTTTTGGCCCTAGCAATTACAATGCATAGACACAAATGCAACTGGTCTAGCTCACAAGGGAATACTTCCTAAAAGGTTCCTAAGGTACTCTGCCTCAAAACGTGCCTTCTCTAAGGCAATAAACTTGAACTCTATGGTGAAGCGTGTTGCACATGTCTATTTGGAGGATTTCCATTAAATCTCTCCACCTCCTATTGTAAAATATACCCACTAGTATATTTAGTCTTAGTTGAATTTGATATCCAATAAACACCTAAATACCCCTCTAGGACTACAGGTGTGCTTGAATAGTGCAAGCCTAAGTTCATAGTTCCTCTTAGATATCTAAGAACTCTGGTAAAAGCAGTCCAATGATCCTTGTTTGGGTTTTGAGCATATCTACTAAGTCTATTCATAGCGTAAGCTATATCAGGTTTAGTATAGTTCATCAAATATACTAGGACCACTATGTTTTGCTAAAAGTAAACTTGAGTCATATGGTGTGTTTAGAGAGGGCTTGACTCAAATTGCTCAAATTTCTTAAGAATTTTCTGCACAACATGTTCTTGAGAAATCACAAAACCATTTTGAATTCTTTTTAATTTTATGCCTAGTATTACATCAGTGACTCCCAAATCCTTCATATCAAAGTTAGATGACACTACGCCATACTCATTGTTATCAAACTTAGTGTAAATGCATCTATCTACATTGTTTTGAACAATATTCAACTGCCTCAAAAAGAACAAGAATATAGTCTGACATATTTGGCTTTTGAAGCATATTCTTGATGTATAGATGTTGAAAGAGATGAATGCCATCAGTAGATCTAGAGACAAACATGCCAAGAAAATAGTGGAGTGGAGCCAAATCTTTGAGAGTAAAAACAAAACCAATATTGCATAAGAACTAGGCCAAAACAGAGTCATAACTACCAGTTAAAGTTGCATCATCAACATAAACTAGAATATACATAGTGCCAGGTAGATCTATGAAAAATAAATAGACGTATCAGCCTTGGTGCCAATGAAACCATACTCAAGAAGAAAAGAACTAAGTCTGATTCATTTGTGAGAGTGGAGCGAGTATGACTCAATTTAGGCGCCATATAAAGGGCACTTGCTATTATTCCATACATATCCTCTAGCGATACTATCTGCTTTGGGCACAAGGTCCCTCACAATTTTAAAGCCTAGGAATGATGTATTAGACTCTTATTTATTTATTAACTTTTCTAATTTTATCCGACAATGTGGGACCATTATCCAAGCAATGAATGGTTCGTAGCAAAAGGAAACGAAGTAGTTTTGAATTCTTGCATCAAATTAGTCACAAAGACTGAGGGCTCATAGGCCCAAGGGGTGGAAGGGGGGGGGGAAGTGTGGAGGAACAAAGGTTCGAACCCATGAACTCCTTGGTCTTATTGTGTATACGCAGGGGCTGCCACTACATGTTAGAAGCACATCGACTAGAAAGAGAAATCAACCACAAGGCACAGACTTGAGAGTGAAAAACTACTTGAGAAGGGCAGCATTATACTTCTCGATAGCCAGGAGAAGGAAACCCTAATGAAGAAAGAAGCCCTTGTATAAAGGGAAGTAACCCTTTGGTCATATCAGGGTTGAAAGTGAAACTTGAATTGGTAGGGAAGGGAAACATTTACATTTAAATTAGACGAACTGGTGCCGATACCCCAGCAATTTTTCGTTAAGGAAAACAATACAAAAGAAGAAAATTCAATGTAGAGAAGAAACCCTAATCTTTTTCCATTCTTCTTTTTCCTCTCCTTTTTATTTATTATTTTTTTTTTCAGAGAAATTTTATTTGAAAACCACGTAGCGATGTTCAGCCAATATAACATATTTGGAGTAAACAAAGCCACCTTTGCTGGAAACATAAGAGAATGAACACGAGACAAAACAGGTGCCAAAGGATTTAGCATGAAAAACCAAAGGTTGGATGCCAAGAGGTGCTGCTCGTTTTTTCAGTAATCAACAAAGAAACCCTAATACTAAAAGCAAGTAATCCTCAACCCACAGATATTGAGGGTGAAGCTTGAATTAAAAAGGGAAGAACTAAGAAGGGTAGAACATCAATGTATGTCTACACTCCCCCAGCACATACCGACCAAGATTCCATGTATCTTCAAGTTTGCTTGTCACTTGGGCTGGGCTATTGTAAGCCCATATTGGTAAAAAAAGCCCATTATAAATTATAAGCACATTGATTGCCTTTTCTTTGAGGGGTAAAAATAAGGACATGGATTATTACAATTGTGTTAAATATCACTACTACAGACCAACACAGCTTTTACCCCAGGAGGCTTCAAGAGGTTTACAATAAGGGGTAGGTATGTCATTTCAAAAGAGAGAAGAGAATCTCTTAACCACGGTGGTCACAGAACATCTCCTTGCAGAATGGAAACTATTTTTTCTTTTGAACAAAGTTCAATTCCTTCTTTTGTGTGTTTTTTTTTTTTTTGTTTTTTAAAGTGAGGGTTTTTTTTTTTCCGTGCAAAAAATTGTGGGGGGGGGGTGGGTGTGCGTTTTTTTTTTTTTTTTTTTTTTTTTGTTGGTATATTAATATTTTATTAATATTTTATTATTTAAATATATTTTTTTTTTTTTTTTTTTTTTTTTTTTTAAAAAAAAAAAATAAGATTGGGGGGGGGGGGGTGGGGGTGATTAAAAAAAATTAAATTATAAAATAAATAATTTTTTTTTTTTTTTTTTTTTTTTTTTAAAAAAAAAAAAATTTTTGTTAAAATTTAAAAGAATATTTCTATCCAAGATCGCATAGATAGACTAAAAACACCTTAGTATGATAATGACACAAGATGATGATGAGCATACCTTTCTATGGTTCTATTGGAGCGAAGCGCAGCGGAATATCTTCTTTATGTCTCCCACTAGGAACAAACTTGAGGTGGAAGTTGATTCTATGATCAACTTGATGTTGGATCTTCTCCTCTAGACTCCTCCCTATTCCGGCTTGATGGTATATCTTTTCGACTAGCGGATGTGATTGTGATTATGATTAGGGTTTAGAGGAGGGACCTAGCATCCTTTATATAGGCAAATCCGTTAGATCGTCCATCAAGATCTAACGGTTCCTATCAGCCCACACTAGCCAGTCCATATAAGAGTTCTAGTACTCGTATATTACCCATATCGGACCAATAAGAAACCAAATCAAAGTGTAACACAATCAATGAAGCCCACCTTATGTGGAATATTAAATTAATATTCTAACATTCTCCCACTTGGGCTATATTGATTGTGACACAGTCGAGTAAAACAAAACATCTCCTTTGTTTTAAGAAAACATTTGAAAAAGATACATTGAAAACATTTTGACCTTTATGTGCACAACTTTATATTGGTCTGAGGATAATCCTAGAGCTCAATCCCTTCACATAGAGCCTTAAGTACCGAATCATGGCGGTGTTGCATCTTTTATGCAACACGGGACCATCCATGGTCACAAATACTCTTAACTTTACTGAAAATAGATGCAATATGGTAGTGTGGCAACTAATGACACTTTATAGAAATCCTCATGTGTCATTCTGTTGTCAATCCAAATCTCTCACTTTATGGTTCCCACGAACACGACTCAATGCCACGAGAGAATATACTTTATGGTTCCCACGAACCTGTGACTCAATGCCACAAAAGAATATACTTTACGGTTCCTACAAACCTGTGACTCAATGCCACGAAAGCATGTACATTATGGTTCGAACCTGTGACTCAATGCCACAAAAAATGAGATTATATGTACATTATGGTTCCCACGAACTGTGTCATCTTTATAACTCGAGTTTTAACTTTATGTGTTACATGACACACCTTAAGGCTAATACATGAATGCCTTAGCTTTTGCTTAAAGTTAACACATACTTTAAGACTTTCATAACATGCAACATGATAATAATGTGAAGATTAATATGTCACCAAAGAACTTTATTGAATTCAAATAAATTATCGGTGCATACAAGAGACAAGTACGGATAGAATACCTTATTACACAATAGAGCAAAGTTCTCAAACTCCCACTAAACAACCGCATCTAAGGTTCCTCCTAAACCCATAGTTACCGCATGTCTATCAAAGACGTGCGGGCGGGGACCCTTAGTTAGGGGATCTATAACCATATTATCTGTACAAATATGCTCTACTGTGGTGTCACATTCTTTAACCTTTTCTTTAATAGTCAAATACTTAATTTCCATGTGTTTAGACCCTGTGATACCCTTATTGTTGTTAACAAACAACACAACGGAATTGTTATCACGGTACAAGCTGGATAGATCTATCCACAATAAAAAAAATGTCAAGCTGTCTAATGAGGTTCCTTAACCAAACGACTTTTTCTTTAGTGGTCAAATACTCGACCATCATGTATTTAGACCCTATGATCACACATTTCTTGTTGTTAATAAACAACACAACTGAATTGTGATCATAGTACAACTGGATGGATCTATGCAAAATGTTAAAATAGAGCTGTCAATTATCGATGAGATTCTTTAGTCAAACAATTTGAGTAAGCGCCCATAACATGTAGCAAACTCAACCTTTATGATGAAATAAGTAATTTTACCTTATTTTACACTTTTCACAATATTATCCCTCATGCCATCAAGGAAAACAACTTCAAGTAGACTTCTTATTATTCGGACAATTAGCAAGGTCAAATATATATACCTTAATGCTATAGGTGGAACAAGCTTGTAGATTATCTTATCATCAATTGTCCTCTTCAAGTATCTCAAGATAAGATACTTTCTTCAATTGTTCTCTCTCGGTATCCTTTATAGGACAACTGTAATAAGCTCGGTGTATCTCCTTGAGAATCAAAACCACTCAGTATGCAATCTAGCATCGAACTTCTTTAAATATAAATATATATGCCCTAGAAAGATCAATAAATAGCATAAACAATCCCTATGGATCTCAATGCCCAAGACAAAGATGCCTTACCAAGGTCTTTTATATCATAATTCTCAAATAACAATTGCTCGGTCTTTATGCGGTAGGCCAACGTCACTACTAGTGAGCAAAATATTATCAACATAAATAATGAGAAAGATAAAATTTCTCCCATGACCTTGCCATATATATATATTGATCTACAAGTTTCTCAACAAAATCGAATGAAGTCACAATATTATTAATCTTTAAACACCATAGTTGGAAGCTTACTTAAAACCACAAATTAGACTTCTTGAGTCTACACCAAGATGATTAAAATCATCAACCGCAAAATCCTCGGGGTCATCAACGCAAAATCCTCGGGCTAAATGACATGGACTTCTTTATTAAGGTTTTCAATTAGAAAGGCAATCTTCACATCTATTTGGTATAACTCTAAAAGAGTCCTTAGAAGAGATAGGTGAGAAAATTTCACTAGTCTACTTCCTCTTTATGAGTAAACTCTTTAGTTGCAGTCTGGTTTTAAACCTTACAATCTTTCTTCGTGAATATTTATTAGTCTTATACACCCACTTAAAATAAATGGGTTTAAAGCCTTTGGGCAACTTAACAAGCTTCCCAAACATCATATTGTCTCATCAACTATATCATAAATCTCGTTGCACCCAATCATAAATCTAATTAAAGACAACTTTTTAGTACTGGGTCAACCATAATGCCAATGTTATATTCATGTTCATTATATCAAGTAGTCTGGGAACAAGCTACATCTTGGCTATATCAAACTCAGAAAACTATTTAAGAATTCACAATCTGTTGTCTTAACAATGATGGTAAAACAAGATCTGAGTAAGAAACAAATTAACAATGAAAAACTTTTATGTTCCAACTTCTACAATACTTGATTATTCAACCTTAGATTTAGAACAACTCAACCTAAAATGGTTTAAGTTAGATTTATGAATAATTTGCAATGGAAAAGGGAGTAAAAAAAGAACATATTTGGAAAGAAACATGTCAAGGATATAAGAGGTGTTATCGGGGCTTCACCTTATAAAAAATAATTCGGACAAAATAGTTTTCATACCATCGTTCACTATGTTCACAAAATTGTGATTAAGCCTTTCGGTTACACAATTTTCTCGGGACTATCAAACATAGTGAGCGGACCAACTATATCCGAATCTTAGAGTATTTGGCGAATGGGCCCTTAAGGCATCCAGCATCCTCATATCAGCCATAATACTCTCCTCCCAGTCGATCTAACAATTTCTTAACCGGTCTAAAAAATTCTTGAAGATCTTAGAGATTTAGATTATTCTTTAATTGAATACAAAAACCATATTAAGAGTGGTCATGAACAAATATGATGAAATAATAATTTATCCAGGTGGAGGAATAAGGACCACTATCTAGACACCATGTGAATGGGACAAGAGAAAATCAAATCTTCAAACAAAAACCAAGGAATCATAGCTTTCATTTTCGCACTTAGTTAACCGGACCTTATACTCAATGCAACTTCTACTTACAACAATCATCTTTATTTATAAGGAAGTTTTCACAGGTCCCAAATTGTTAGTCGACCGGACTCTTAGTCTTTACCCGAACATTTTTATGAGTATTGATGCTCATAAGAACAAAGTTTCTTCTCGGAAAAAGGTATTGATCTTTATAATTCCAAACTCGGTAGAGGATGCAAAGGGCATTGATGGATAATAGCAAGGGTAATAAAAGAAACATTAGGAATCATGAGTTTTATCTTAAAAAATAATCATCTGATGAAATAATCCCTAACTCCTCCAAAACCATCACACCTTATGATAAAAAACTCTTCGAAATATACTTATTTCAACACTAGATGAGACTTAGTATCTTTACGCCTGCATTCAACAATTTCAAAACAGTGCATTGGTGGGTAAACAATTCATCAAGTGTTCCTTGATGGACTTCTTAATGGGCGGTAAAAGAACATAACTACTTTTCACCTCTGCAAAAAATCAACTTTTGTCTTCTATACTCTTATGAGTCATATCCATCGATTACTCGGTAACAAAGAATGTGTGGTTAACAACACATCATCAACAATTTCTTGAAGTTTGACTTTTTAAGAATCTCAATAACAATCATATTGTTATAGACAGAAAATGTGACTAACAGAAGAGCACACATATATCATCATGAAAACACCTTTGGACAGAATTCATGACATACGGTTGTGATACTCCCTCACTTTATTAGTACTTTAATATGTAACTTATTAGTACATCACTAGAAAGAGCACACATATATCATTATGAAAACACCTTTGGGCGAATTCATGACATACGGTTGTGATACTCAATCACTTTATTATCACTTTAATATGTAACTTATAAGTACATCACTAGAAAGAGCACACATATATTATCATGAAAACACTTTTTGGCGAATTCATGACATACGGTTGTGATACTCACATCACTTTATTATCACTTTAATATGTAACTTATAAGTACATCACTAGAAAGAGCACACATATATTATCATGAAAACATTTTTGGGAGAATTCATGACATATAGTTGTGATACTCCATCACTTTATTAGCACTTTAATATGTAACTTATAAGTACATCGCTTTATTATCACAATGTGGGTAATATATAACTTATAAGTGCATCACTTTAAAGAGTACATATATATCATCATGAAAACACCTTTTGGACAGAAATTCATGACATATAGTTGTGATACTCCCTTATACGTCGGCGTCCATGAGAGTATTCCAACCTTGAAAATTTTACCACCTTTGGGTGTATAAACTTCTTAGATTAATCAACTCCCAACCAAATGTTGTACATGTCTCCCTCTTAATGCTATCACATAATTACCACCTTTGGGCGTATAAAAATGCATTAACATCAAGAGACATCCCATTACTATATATGGTGACATTCCATAAACCCAACCATGAATGCCCTTTTGGAGTCACTCACAATCAAGCTCATGAAATTCTCATATTGGGATATACTTTATGTTACCCACAAATAATGCTAATACATTGTTTGGAAGAAATCCAGATTACCAAAAGGCAATCGAAGCATGTATAAAATACATCATACATTTATATAAAATTCCAAATTACCAAAAGGCAATCGAAGCATGTATAAAATACATCATACATTTAAAATTCCGGATTACCAAAAGGCAATCAAAGCATGTATAAAATACATCATACATTTAAAATTCCGGATTACCAAAAGGCAATCGAAAATACATTTGCATAAAAATCCGGATTACCAGAAGTAATCAAACCCTTTATAAGGCATGCATGATATATATTTTACAATTGTATAATATCATATAAAACATGCTTACAATACAAAGCCATTTGATAAAAAAATCCATATTAAAAAATTCACCCAACGGTGAAATTACATATACAACATAAATATGTCATATCATGTTTCATACATATAAAAGTGGAATTTGGTCATGAAAATAATTCCATTGTGTCCGGAAGGGTCCAAAACATAAATTCCCAAAAGAATGCTTTAAAGTTCCTTACGGTTTAGCCAAAAATAAAAAAATACTAATAAATAGCATTCCAATTATCGGCTCAACCAAAACATGATATATAATATTTCACATATATAGGGGTAGAATTGGGTCTTGAAAATGATTCCATTGCGTTCAAAATGATCCAAAATATAAAACCCGGAAGAACGCTTTAAAGTTTCTTACGGTTTGGTCGAAATAAACAAATACTAAACATATAGTATTCCGGTTTTTATTTATTTATTAAACTGGTTCAACCAGCAAATAAAAACGGTCTAATAAATCAGAATCTTATTAGGCCGAACCGGACCGAACCGAAATAAGCAATTGAATCAAATCTAAATTGAACCGAATCGAAATCAGCAATTGAATCGAATCAAAATTGAACCAAGAATCTAAATTAGAAATCGATTCAAAATTGAACCGAAAAATCGAAATCAGAAATCGAATTGAACCAAAATTGAACCGGAATCGAAATCAGAAATCGAATCGAAATCATAAATTAATCAGAAATCAGCGAGTTGACTCGCTGAGTCAAAAAACGAGTTTGGTCCAAAATGGTTCAAACAATAAATCCGGTTCGCCCAAGTTAATCCATTCGCTTGGACCGATGACTGGTCAACTGGGTCGACCCGTTTGACCTGACGGGTTCAAAAACGGGTCGCCTTGGCGGGTCATGGGTCGGGTTGACCCGACCCGTTGACTCGGTCAAACTGCCACGTCAACACCGCACAAATTTAAAAAAGATCAAAAAGATGCTGCCGGATTCCGGCAGCGATTGCCGGCGCGTCCGAAGTCCGATGGAGACCCATAATATATCAATTTCTTCGTTTTTCCGAGATCTACGCAGTGGTAGTTTTAGATTTTCAAAATTCTTTCTAGAAAAAAAAGTTATTGACAAAAAACCCCACGGTTTTGTTGAAAAAAAATCAGGAGAACAAATTCACAAGTTTCATAGGTTCCATTCTAGAACCCTAAGTTCATCAGTCAACAATCCTATGGGTTTTTAATCGATTCTATACAGGCTCTGATACCACATGTAAGAATATTTCTATCCAAGATCGCATAGATAGACTAAAAACACCTTAGTATGATAATGACACAAGATGATGATGAGCATACCTTTCTATGGTTCTATTGGAGACGAAGTGCAGCGGAATATCTTCTTTATGTCTCCCACTAGGAACAAACTTGAGGTGGAAGTTGATTCTATGATCAACTTGATGTTGGATCTTCTCCTCTAGACTCCTCCCTATTCACTGGCTTGATGGTATATCTTTTCTGACTAAGCAGATGTGATTGTGATTATGATTAGGGTTTAGAGGAGGGACCTAGCATCGTTTATATAGGCAAATCCGTTAGATCGTCCATCAAGATCTAACGGTTCCTATTAGCCCACACTAGCCAGTCCATATAAGAGTTCTAGTAACTGTATATTACCCATATCAGACCAATAAGAAACCAAATCAAAGTGTAACACAATCAATGAAGCCCACCTTATGTGGAATATTAAATTAATATTCTAACAAAAATTACTTGAGTTTTGATATTCTTAATGCATAATAAATATTAAACAAACGAAAAAAAAAATTATGTTACAGATAAAATTACTTTGAGTTTGATATTCTTATATGCATAATAAATATACAATTTTATTTACCAAAAATCGTAGCCAAAATCTTGAATGAAATCCTTGTCCTATCTCAAATTCTTGATCGAGCATAAATTGATGCAAGAAAATTTCTGAAACCCAATTCTTGATTTTTCAATCTCTGACAACCTCCTCATTGTTACTCACATTTATTCATGTAGAAAGAAAAAAAATTCAACCATACAGTGGAAAAAGAGATCGTAAATTTTAGAAGGATTATGAGTAACTTATTAAATGATTCTTTTGTTATTGATTACAAACTTTCAACCTAATCACCTTTGCATAGATGAAGCTTTTTCTATATTTCTATTACTACTTAGTTTAGACTTTAATTTGCAATTACGAGTTTAAAATAGAAACTTATTTTCCACTAGGGAGCATAAGAAATACTACGACAACAAACGCTTTCATGGTACTATATTGCTATGGGTCACCTTATACTACTAAGTCTTGCAAGGTGGTGCTTATTGATTCATAGGGGTTTCAATCATTCATGTTACTTGGTCAAAATATAAGTCGACAACATTTTTTTTCTCTTTTTCTTTTGCCATGGTAACATTTTCAATTATTGGAATCTCGGCATCAAAGGTGCAATACTTATAATCACTTTACCTCTAACAGCATGACACTTGTATGCTAAACTAAATTTCTTTTTTGAAAAGACAATGGAGCACTTAGTCATGTAACATTAAAAGAGTCAAAGAAGAAGATAAGTGAAAAAATATGGTTGGATGAGAGAGGATGAGAGAGAGAGAGAATGGAGAAAATATGGATGACGAAGAGGGGAATGTAGATGAAAGGATAAGGAGATTGGCATTGCATTACTTTTTGGAAAAGCTGAGTCATTTGATTCATCTTAGAATGCGCTAATGAACAGAGCTAGCTTTTAGATGTCATGGACCACCAAGACATAACATGAACATGGCTTGAAAATCTTTGTTTTTTGCATAAGATACGTACGATCATGTAGAAAACACAAACAAAAACATTTAATGGGGTTGGCAATAAAATCACCTAGCGCATATCATGTTAAATGAGCATGGATTCCACCTGTGGAAAATAGTTATAAATCACTTGCAAAGACCAGCTGGATGGTCATAGCAATGAAACATAAGGCTGGTTTATCCAATGACAAAAACTTTTGATTCAAAAATTCAAAGAAGGCAACTACTATAAGATCGAGTTGGAGCCTAGAGCCAAATCCCTTGGATGCCTCTTCTTTACTTGGGGTTTATATATGTACCCAATAGTAAGGGTATGAATAAATAGAATTAGATATAACATCATCCGCATCTGTGTTAGAATGGATTCAGATAATTTTTTGCAAATAAATCCATTTTGGAATACAAACTCCCCTTAAAAAAATATATAATGATAAATAGTTTAGGATTTTAACTATCTATTAACACCTTGCTAGATTCCTAACTTTGAAAGGAAAAATGTAAAAAGAAGCAATAGATGGACTGATTTTGGTGGACACAAAGAGACACATGATCAGATATTTTTTAAAACTTCCTGAAAGGCATTCAAGTAAATGATAAGAAACCATGACAGGAATCATCCATGGATGTTGACTATTTTTCCAAGATATTCTCAATGGTGGGAGTTGGGACCAATCAAGTGAGGAGCTGAATTGACTCTCTCTCTCTCTCCCTATCATGAAGAAAATGACAACTGCGAGGGCCCAGATATCCCCAGGAATATGGTTTTTGAGCAATTTTGCTGAGGTCCTGCGTAATTAATGCGCAGGACCGTCAAGCCGGCCGTCCGATTAGATCGGACGGCTGGCTGCATCGTTCTATTAAAAAAATATAAACCCACCTTTAATGCTTACTTTTTGCTGACAGTTCGGTCTAATGACAAATTAGCGGTTCGAGTTGGGCGGTTCGAGTGGTTTATGTAACTGAAGTATTGGTATTTCATACAAGTTTGGTTAATACGTTTTAAAAACACAAAATACAAAATACGTATATACGAATTCAAAAACCAAAACCAAAACCAGCGGTTCAATTTTGCTTTTCAAAATGTTTTGAAAATACCCAAAACCCATGGCTTTCACCTCGCCCAACTCATTTTACGATTTGGAGCTCTGAAAATCTGGAGAAGAACAGCAAGCCCTCTTGAGAACGAACTCGCTTCCGTTGATCGAAATCAGTTGCTCATCTTGAGAATGAACTCGCTTCGTTGATCGCATCTTGGCATCTTGGAGAAGCTTCTGTTTCATTTCAAAATCAAAAGCCTGACAACTCTAAACACGAACTTGCAGAGGAGAAATTTTGGACGAACTTGCAGAGGGAGAAGACGAAGACAAAGACGAACTTGGGGCTTGCAGCTTGACGAAGGCGAACTTGTAGAGGAGAAATTTTGGACGAACTTGCAGAAGGAGAAGACGAAGACGAAGAAGAACTTGGGGCTTTCAGCTTGACGAAGGCGAACTTCCATGTTCATAGTTTTAGAATCTCCAAGCTTTTTCTTGGTTTGAAGATGATATGGAGAGTTTATGATCAGACCGAGTTCATACCTAGTCCGACCCCCGACCCCGGTCGAGATGGAGAAAACCGAATCGCTATCGAGCGAACCGGATCCAGAAGATGGCTTGCTGAAGAAGAAAGATTATTCTGCTGCAAGCGTGCCCTAATCTTACTTATGGATTAGGGTAATCACCCTGATGATAGAAGACTCAAACTGACGGCTGCGGATAATCATCATCAAAGGGATAACTATCGCATAACCTAACGGTTATCTCAGGAGTCCTCTACTAGCCCAAACTAGTAGAAGTCTATCGCTCAACGGATCTTATTAATGAGATCCAACAACTACCCGAAGAAGGCTCGAGTGCATCCAACGAAGGAGATTCGAAGGTACACTCTATATAAACCTCACTACCATACAAGGTGAGGGACGGATCAATCGATCAGGGAAAGGGGCGGGGGGGGGGGGGCCCCCCCCCCCCGCCGCCCCCCCCCCCCCCCCCCCCCCCCCCCCCTTCCTTCCCCTCCCCCCCCGCCCCCCCGCGGGGCGGGTGGTGCCCCCCCCGGCCCGGGGGGGGGGGCGCCCCCCCCCCCCCCCCCCCCCCCCCCCCCCCCCCCCCCCCCCCCCAGGAGAAACCACCCGGGCCCCTGTGCCCTTACACCCCCAGACCCCCCCCACCCCCCCCCCCCCCCCCCTTCCCCCCCCCCCCCCCCCCCTTTTTTTTCCCCCCCCCCCCGCCCCCCCCCTTTTTTTTTTTTTTCTCTCCCCCTCCCCTCTCCCCGCCGGGCGGCCCCCCCCCCCCCCCCCCCCCCCCCCCCCCCCCCCCCCCCCCCCCCCCCCCCCCCCCGGCGCGCGCGGGGGGGGGATCCATGGTTTTAGTCTATCAATAATAATAAATACAAATACATGAATCAAGAGCAAGAATAGTGCAATAATTAATAAACAGGTTACAGGAGTCCAAATACTCCGATAAATATCCAAGAAATAATCAAAGAAGGAAGATCAAGAATCAAAAGTAATATCGAGTTCAGCAGAAGCAAAATAAGTAACTAAATAGTCTTCATCTTCAGGAGGCTTCATGCTCGCAAGTTCATGTATCACCTGTCTGTGCCACATCAGCTTCAAACGAGAAGGCTCTTTCATACGAATCATCTCCAACTTCCGACGTTGTGCAACCATCTCATACAGGTTTATATAATACATACAATGAAAGGAATGAGTTCCAACGAACTCAGTAAGGAACAAGCAATTCTCATATATATGTCAATACAATCCACGAATGCACATATGAAATGATATGGATGATATGCAGAAATATGAATGCTACTAAGATCTAACTATGCAAGTCTCTAATGGCTGACATGCTTTAAGATATACACCAGCCCTCCTTTGGGTAAGTCTCATCACTCTGATCCAGGCAAGGACTGGTTACCTCTGTAGGGATCCTGGGCAAAGGGGTAAGTCCACACCTGGCTCTCAAACCATGGCTAGGGGTTAAGTCAACACTCTCTCACCACGACCATTGGCAATGAGTACTGGCGCATGTCGGGGTTTCTAATCCAATGCAAGTCATAATGGTAACATACTATATGAAGTCCAGATACTTCCCCTATGGCACCAACCAACTCGGTTCAAGTATCCTTCGCAACCTAGGAGTAAGAATCCTCACGGATCGGCTACCTCTGTTGGACTCCACTCCTTAACCCTATGGTCATCCACATATTATTGGGGCGGATGCTCTCATGACTCCTCGCGACACCCGGTCCGCTCCTTGGACGTCCATGAGCCCAACCCTAACATATGCAACCCTACCATTACATGACCAATAGTGGACCACTGAGTCTCCGCACGGACTGGTTACCGCTGTTGGATGAAACATAGTCACGTCACCATTGTCACGGGTCACCCGGCTTCAATTCCCCTGCCGAAAGGGTAATAGCATGTGGGGTACCTAGCCATGCAATTCTAGACTCCCTAAGTATGTCATCAAGTAATCATGATAGTGCTTTGGAGACATCAGCAGGCATGTGTCCCATTCCACGACCTTCGATATCCCAAGCCAAGATATCCCAATGGAATACCCCTTCCATCACAATCACACTACAACACTCTTTATCATACCATGAACAGTTGTGCAATATCATGAAAGATGAAGTACATCAAGGAATACCACAAACAGCAAGTGTACAATAAGATTCACATACTTTATACAATTACAGCAAGTTACATGATCAAAGAATAGTAATTAGAACAACAGAATCATCATGTATATGTAATTGCATATAAATAAGAATGCATATCCTTACCTGTAATTTAGTAGAAGTCCTCTAACTTGCAATCCAAAAACTATTATAAGACTTTTATTTGAAACAGAGAACACCTATGCATAGGGTTACAAGAATGTATAAGAGTCAAGAGTCAAAACAATTCAAAAATCAAACCTACAAAGTTACTGGAAACCAGCCGGTTGCTTGTGGCGGTTGCTTAAGTTAAGCGACCTCCACAAGCGACCGCCCCTGTTTCAGACAGTTTCCAACTCCGAAAATCAGACTTTTTATCATCCGATTTCAATCCGTTTTGGGATGATCTTAGTCCGAAATTCAAGCTTAATAAGTCTAGAACAAGGGGGTAACAAGAAACCCTAGAATTAACAAAGATTTATTACCCAAATCATTCCCCTTGATGGGATCCATCCATTAAACAAATGCGGGGATTCGTTTCTGGACAGGATCTCATCAAGAACATTGAAAAGGGAGATACAACAAATCAAATGGGTAACCACCAACAAAAAGGGGATGGGTTCATATCAATCAGAGGTTAGAAAGAAGAGAATTGCAGATGGAGATTCATTACCTTAATCAGAATCACCAAGAATAGAAGAGAAAAGGTTTTATATCATTAACAGCACTTTAGACCTGAAATCCCGCACGTTTCCACAGCCTCCTAATCGCCCAAAATAGCAATCCCGAACATAATAATGCGTTAATAGGGCGAGGGATGCTATTTATAACGAACAGGGGGCAAAAGAGGGCATTTTCCCGCAAGCAGAACCGGGCGGTCGCTTAAGGCGGTCGCTTGGTTTAATCAACCGCCACTAGTAACCGCCCCCAAGTATATTGCTATACAAGGGTGCTTTGCTCATGGGGTTGAAGACCAAGTACAACCTAACCCAAATGAAGACATGGGGGAGATCATAGTCCGAAAAATCAATCATAATAGGTTTGTAACAAAGAGGTTAGGGTTTCATCATAACATATGGCTCATGAAAAGGTTATGATCACGGAAAGAGAGGGAATGATTGTTATCAAGAAAATAACGAGAAATCATAGGAAATCTAGTTTATGTTAACAGAAACATTACCCATGAGGTTTCCCGCACATGGAAGGTTACAAGAGGTTTCCAGAAAGATCATTCAAGGGTTAGGGTTAAGGTTTCAAGAATCTATTAGCTAGGGTTAAGATCATGATGATGATCATAGATCTCAAAGAATAGAATGAGATCATGGAATAGATGGTTGCAAGAATGCATCATCTTCTTCCTGATCTCAAAAAGAACAAGAACGAAGAAAGAATAATTAGAAATCCTAATTAGGTTAAACATGGATCATGAAGAAAATATAGTGATCAAGTTTAGGTAAACACAAATATCACCCAAGGGAAAGAGAAACAAAGAATGCACAATCTGAAAAAGTGTTGGGAAGTTTCCAACAAATAAAAGAACAATAGGGTTTCATATATGGTTACCTCCCATGAGAGTTACCCATAATTAATTCTCATAAAAACAACCCAAGATAGATAAAGGAAAATCTCATTAGTATTTCAAAATAAAGAATGGAATTAGAAAGGGTCTACTAATGAGAGAAAATAAGGTTCTCAATTAAAGTGAAGGGAAACAAATTCAAATCATACAATTAGGGATTTACTAACAAGAATCCGTGTATCCCACGAAAAGACTAGGGAGAATAAAGATTCACCCTTAGGGCAAAGAATTTACAATCAAGAAAGGTTTTGGGGAGAGTCCAATGAATTAATAGAAAATAAAAGGGTTGCCAATTGTTCCAAGGAAAGACAAGGATCAACTCCTCAATCATGAGGACACAAGGGAAGGTCATGGTAATAATATGAGACCTTCCCCACAATAATAAAGATAGGTAGGAAATTAGGGAAAGTATCATTAAGAGCTTTGGTGGAATCAAAATCAAGGATCATCGCCATATGGCTTCAAGATCATAGAGTGAATTGGGGGATTCACTCTAGGGCTAAAAGAATTAAAGAAGAGGTCATTACAGTAGTGTAATACCCTTCTCATGATCAGAAAATCAGAAGTAGAGAAGAAAGAATGAATTAAAGAAGAAGCGAATTGAATACCAACCTTTTAGAAGAGAAACCGCTGAAGAAATCAGAACAGATGCTTGAGGATCTTTCTTGGCTTCGAAGGAGAGGATCTAGGGATCTTCCCACGTTCTCCCAAGGCTTAGAAACAAATTGAGAGTGAAACACATGGAGTTCCCCCTTTTAAATAGCACAAAGAGTTCAAGAGTTACTAGGGTTTCACCAAACTGACCAAACTGACCCTGTTGGTTGATTGGTTGCCAAAGAGGAAGTTCAAAGGTCGATCCCACACTATCTAAAGGTTTAGAAACATAATGGAAATAGTTTACCACGAAATTAAAAGAAATAAAGCTTTTGAAAACCTTCAAAACAGATATTTACCAAAATGCCACTGCTCGGACAGCTTATTCAAAAATAGGGATTTAATGGGCTAAACTTCAATATTTTTGGATGGGCTTCTTTCAATACATCGTACTACTTACCTAGTATGGAGGGAAGTCTTCAAACCAGGTCCAACTAAGCTTTAGGTCCATCAACCAAGTTCTTCTTCACAAATAAATAGTTCAACACCAAATCAAGTAAGGTTTCCATAAGGAAACACCATCATCAATATCCATGGGTTTTGGGTCAAACACCATATCTTCTACTGAGATGGCCCACAAAGACATCTTCCTAAGATTTTCAAAGATAGAAAAACTGAAATCACGGTCAAACTTCAAAGTCAACATTAAATAAAACCCGACTTCACGCAAAAGGGGGGGGGGGGGGGGGGGGGGGGGGGGGGGGGGCGGGGGGGGGGGGGGGGCGGGGGGGGGGGGGGGTTTGCAGGGGGGGGGGGGGGGGGGGGGGGGGCGGGGGGGGGGGGGCGGGGGGGGTGGGGACACTACGTGGAGATCCAAGGGTTGAGCAGATTTTGGACGCATCATTTGGCGCCGTCTGTGGGAAAGACTTGAAAAAGCCATGGTGACTAGATCAGCAGCCGCAGCAGCCGCTGCACAACGCAATTCCGGTGTTCAGATACCTGGGGTGAATAATCCAGATATTCCCCAGGAAAGCCAAAATCCTATCGAAGTGGATAAAGGCCAGGGAGGACGTAATTTTCCTCCTGATACAATCCAAGATCAATTGGATCAGGTAAAGATTCAACTCTTGGAGGTGAGCCAAGCACTCCGCTTGCTCACCAGACGAGTGGTTTTACCACAAGAGCCTGATCAACACAACTCAGGGAGACGTGCATTGCCACGTGACCAAAGAATGGCTGAAGACCGGAATGTTGATCAGAATTTCCGTGAAGGAGACCGAGGACTTCGGAGGATTGATGATCAACTAAGGCGAGGCGATCGGTTCGATAGACCGCAAGAGAGTACAACCGATTCAAATACAAGGTTGGATTCTGGGGTAAGAACTCACTCACCCACTGTCAGAAGAACCGTTCGTGATGATCGAGCAGTTCGTGACGAGAGAAACGTTCGTGAAGGACGGGCTGTTCGTGATGAACGAGTGGCACGTGATGATCGTGTTAATCGAGGTCGTGATCGTATTGCTGAAGACCACCCGACCCAGATTGGTCAAGAATTGGCCAACATCAATGAGAAGTTAGGGCAATTGGCTAAGGGAAGAATAATCGAGGATATTTACTCGGTCATTCGGAAGACTCCTTTTGCTGAGCCAATCGCGGGATATCGGTTTCCCCATAACTTCCGTTTGCCTACCTTCCCAACATTCGATGGCTCCGGAGATCCAACAGCTCATATTGGCTATTACCAACAAACCATGGCAGTTTCAGGTAATTCTAATGAAATTTTATGCAGGGTTTTTGGTTCATCTCTAACTAGAGCGGCACAAAAGTGGTTTTCTAACCTTCCCTCGGGAAGGGTCGTAAACTTTGACGAATTGGCACGCCAATTCATAGGGCGATTCCCGTGAGTGGGATACAGGTCAAGAAAACGGAAGAAACCTTGTTTCTTGTCAAACGGGGAAAGAACGAATCGATCGGAGAGTTTCGAAAAGATTCAACAAAGTGACGATGGAGATAGAAAACTTGGATGAACAGGTAGCCGTAACCGCTCTATTCACGAGGACTCACAAATCGGAAACTCCCGGAGTTATTACTACATGATATACCCACGACTTATGCTAAGTTGGTACAGAGATGCCGAAGCGAGCTGAAGTCATGGAAATTCTAGATGCGCGCCAAGGAGATAATAAAGTCTCCAATAAGGAACAAAAGGCTCCTGAGCGAAGCGAGAAGCCAAAGAAGAATGTTCGTGATCGGGTTGGAAGATCCCAACCTTGGCGCCAAAGTTCCCCCGGCAGAAGTGAGTACACTCCATTGAATGCTCCTCGGGCCGATATTCCGAATATCCTCAAAAGAAAAAATATTTTGAAGTGGCCGCCTAAAATTCTTTTGAAACCGGAGAGCAGCAGGATCGGGAAAAGTATTGCCGATTCCACAAGGACTATGGTCATTACACTAATGACTGTCGTCATCGAAGGCAGATATTGAGAGATTGATATCTCAAGGACATCTGTCCGATTTTGTTAGCAGAAGAAGGGAGGAGCCACGCGGGCCACGTGGGGCTGCCCCTAAAAGGAATCGTTCGGTCGGTTCGTAACGATCAAGGGAGGCCCCGAAGTCCAAAAAAGGCAAGGAGGTGATTGAAGCTGCTACTCGGTCACCGATCCTTACCATCTTCGGGGGTCCAGAGCTCGAATCATTCCGGAGTTTAAAAACCAAATCCAAATTTGTTGGAGCCGGAGAGGCGCAGAAGCGGAAGAAGCTGAATGGTGAAGATTCTATCACCTTTAGCGAAGAAGATGAGAGAGATGTTTGTTTACCTCATGATGATGCTATAGTCATCAAGGTAGAGATTGCACGGCGGGAAGTGCATAGAGTATTGATTGATACAGTGGTCTGCAGCTGACCTAATTTCTTACGAAGTGTATCAAAAATTGAAGGTGGATCAAGATTTGATGAAACCTTCATCAACACACCTATATGGCTTTGGGGGTCATCTGCAGTGGCGGAAGGATCGGTTCAGTTGGATCTTTCCATTGGAAGTTTTCCCAAAGAAACAACCGTCCGAATCAACTTTCTCGGTGGTTCGAGAACTACCAGCCTATAATATGATTCTTGGGCGACCATCTTTATCCAAGATAGGTGCTATTGTTTCGACAAAGCACCTGAAGATAAAATTCCCGATCGATATGGGAATCGGTCAAGTCTCCTCTCGACCGGAAGATCTCTCGGCAGTGTTATGTTGCCTATTTAAAAGACAAGGAGGGTCCGAAGAAGGTTACCGCCCTCCCCATAGAAGTTCAAGATGATCGGGAAGAGACAGAGATGCAAAGGCCCAAACCAATGGAGAAACCGGAGCAAATCCAGTGTGTACCGAGGATGCGAAAAAGATTACTTATGTCGGGTCCGAACAAATTTGGAAGAGTTTAAAGATGAATTGAAGTTATTTCTTCAACGGAATAAAGATGTATTCGCGTGGTCAGCTGAGGACATGCCTGGGATCGATCGGGCCATTGCAGAGCACAAACTCTGGATAGACCCTAAGGCAAAACCAGTGATACAGAAAAGAAGAAATTTCTTTATTGAAAAGTATGAAGCCGTTCGGAATGAAGTTGAAAAACTTAAGAATTCTGGTTTCATAGAACCAATCGAGTGCCCAACTTGGTTGGCCAACGTGGTGATGGTGAAAAAAGCGAATGGGAAGTGGAGGATGTGTACAGACTACACGGATCTAAACAAAGCTTGCCCAAAAGATTGTTACCCGTTGCCTCGGATTGACCTCTTGATAGATGCTACTGCAGGGTATGAAACTTTAAGTTTCATGGATGCCTACTTGGGGTATAATCAGATCTGTTGGTAATACATCAAAAGTAATTCAATTCAATTAATTGATGGGGAAAAAATTCCTTACCTGAATTCGCTTTCCCTTACTTGAAGTATTCACAGCGGAAGTCTAGATCCACGTTCTCGTTCCACCACCAAAGGTTTACCGGCGAGATTCCACAATCACAGGGAAAGGGAATAATATCCACAACCCAAATGCCGTGGATTAATGGAATGAAGATCGAATACTAGCAAAGAAGAAAATCTAAGCCTGCGATTCTTAGAGAGAGGGAGAGAGAGATGGAGCCGCCGTTTTTCAGAGATTCGCTCGTGCGAATGAATCACTCCGTTACTTATTCACTAAATGCGGTGGTTACCAAAATATATAACCTATTTTGTAACCGCCCTAATAGTGAGTTTCCAATATTGCCCTTGGGCATTTAATTTATTAATCAAATTAATAAATTCCAACAAGATCCTTATGAATAAGGAAGATGAGAAATATACGGCTTTTATGACTGATCGTGAAAGCTATTATTACAAGGTCATGCCTTTTGGCCTGAAAAATGCAGGAGCAACATATCAGAGGGCCGTCAACAAGATTTTCAAAGAGCTGATAGGAAAGAACGTTGAAGCATATGTTGACGACATGCTGGTGAAAAGCTTTACAAAAGCAAATCACATTGCAGATTTGACTGAGGTTTTCTCAGGACTGAGGAAACATCAAATGAAGTTGAACCCCGAAAAATGTGCCTTTGGAGTCTCCTCGGGCAAATTCTTGGGTTTCATGGTATCACGAGAGGGGAATTGAGGCAAATCCTCGCCAAAATACAAGCTCGATTGATATGGAGGCTCCCAAAACCGTTCGGGATGTACAATGTTTAACAGGGGAGAGTTGCTTGCCTTAAATCGATATATCTCTAAGTCCTGGAGAAAAATGTTTGCCTTTCTTCAAGGCACTTAAAGACCTGAAGGGTAGTAAGGAAGCAAAGTGGACTGAAGAGTGCCAGAAAGCTTTTGAGGAATTAAAAGAAGCACTTGGACAACCACCGATCCTGTCCGGGCCGGAGAAGGGGGAAATATTACAGCTGTATCTAGCGACATCCCTTTCCGCGGTCGGTGCGGTACTTGTTCGGGAGAAAGATAAGAAAAACAAAGTGGCCGATTTACTATGTAAGCCACGTGTTGCTCGGATGCGGAGACGAGATATTCGCAGATTGAGAAGCGAGCTCTGGCTCTCATGATGGCCGCCAGGAAGCTAAGGCCATATTTTCAGTGCTCATCCAATTGAGGTATTTACAACTTTTCCTCTTAGTAAAGTTCTTAACAAACCTGATTTGTCCGGAAGGATGGTATCCTGGTCGGTTGAGCTAAGTGAGTTCCAAGTGAGCTTTAAGCCCAGGATCGCAATCAAGGCTCGGCATTAGCCGACTTTGTAGTAGAAACTATCGCACCAAAGTGGAACCTACCATTGAAGATCCCATTATACCAACCACTTGGGAGGTATATGTCGATGGTTCGAGTAATAAAGATGGAGCAGGCGCTGGAATTCTATTAAAAAGTCCGGCAGGATTCATTATTCGATATGCTTTGAGATTCGCATTTGATGCGAGTAATAACGAAGCGGAGTACGAGGCCCTAATAGCAGGACTTCGGTTGTCAAAGGCATTAGCTATTGCAGATGTTACTATTTATAGTGACTCTCACTTATAGTCAACCAAGTCCAAGGGGAGTATGGCATTAAAGAACCACGCTTGCAAAAATATCGGGAGATAGTGCAGGCATTTCAGAACCAATTTCGGAATTTGAAGATATCTCAGATTTCGAGGAATGAAAATTCAGTGGTAGATGAGCTATCCCGATAGCCAACGCCAAGGAAAAAAATCTAGACCCTTCGGTCTACATTGAAGAGGTAACTTTTCCAAGTTATCATGAGAAAGAAATTTCTTATATAGAAGCAGAACGTTCTTTGGATGGATCCAATAATTGAATATCTAAGAGATGACAAGTTACCCGAGGATCCAAGAGAAGCAAGGTTGATCAAGATTCGATCAGCTAGATTTGTCATTCAGAATGGGAGACTATATAAAAGATCTTATGCTGGACCCCTTATGAGATGTATAGGCCCCGAAGGAGCAAACTCAGCTTTGGATGAGGTTCATGAAGGAATTTGTGGCGCTCACATGGGTGGCAGAGCCCTGGCCCACAAAATTCTAAGACTGGGGTTATATTGGCCTAAGATCCAAGAAGCTGCTATGGACTACGTTCGTCGATGTAGTAACTGTCAAATTCATGCTACAGTATCGAGGCGCCCGGCGGAGACTATGACTTCAATTCTAAATTCCATTCCCTTTGCAATGTGGGGAATTGATATCATGGGCAAATTCACCAAGGCATCGGGCGGACGGGAATATCTGATAGTAGCAATTGATTACTTCACAAAATGGGTAGAAGCCGCACCGGCGACAATTATCGAGAAAAAGTGGAGAAATTTGTGCTTGAATCAATCATATATCGCTTTGGGATTCCAAAGATAATTATCACCGACCATGGTACTCGGTTCGATCGTCCACAATTTGAGCAATTCTATGGAACATATATGATCGAGCATCGTATGTCCTCAGTGGCATACCCCCAAAGAAATGGCCAGGTAGAGGTTACTAACCGAACGCTACTAGAAGGAATAAAGAGAAGACTCAAAGCTGACAAAGCTTCTTGGGTCGAAGAACTATATAATGTACTGTGGGCTTATAGAACTACGGTTCGAACACCTACAGGAGAAACTCCATTCAGGTTGGCATATGGATCCGAAGCATTGGCACCGGTGGAGATAATGGCAGGGACGTTAAGGGATCGTGAGTTCGAGGAAAAAGCAAATGAACAAGGACTGCTTGATAGTCTTGATTTGTTGGATGAAGTTCGGGCAAAGGCAATAGCACGAACTCAACATTATCAAAGAAGGATAGCGTCTCATTATAATACTCGAGTGAAGAATCGTCGGTACTTAGCCGGAGATTTGGTGTTGAGAAACACCCTAGCTTCCGACCCGCGTCACCAAAGAAAGTTGGACCCTTCCCCGGGAAGGACCTTATATGGTTGTGAAACCGGTCGGTTCAGAGCTTACAAGCTGAAGAGCATTGATTCCCAGAAAGAATTGGATCGTTCGTGGAATGCTAGGCATCTCAAAAAGTTTTATCCTTGAAGATGATTTCAATTTTGTTCGTGATGTAATCATTTTCAACTCAATCAATGCAATTTTTGGTTTTCAACAAACTATCTTTTGATTGGGGGGCATCATACACCACATTCAAGAACACATTCAAGAACAAGATCCAACTATAAGGCATCGGATGAAAATTCGTGTGGGTCCTTCAACACTTCAACACTTATGGAAAATCTTTCGAACTTTCTTAAGTCGGGGCATCGGATGAAAATCCGAGTGAGTTCCTTTTGCAAGGCGTCGGTTTAATACCCGAGTGAGTTCCTTCGAGACTTATTGAATTTTTGAAATATCCTTAAGTATAAGGCATCGGTTTAAAACCCGAGTGAGTTCCTTCTCAGACTTATTGTATTTCTCCGGAAATCCTTAAGTATAAGGCATCGGTTTAAAACCCGAGTGAGTTCCTTCTCAGACTTATTGTATTTCTCCCGAAATCCTTAAGTGTAGGCATTGTTTCAGACAACTAAGACCTAATGCAACGGCGATTCAAGTGGCTAGCAAAGTTCAAGATAAAGTAATTTCTTATTTCTTCGAAGATCTAAAGAGGCCAAGTATCAAAACAATTACAAGAGCTGGATACAATCTCGATCAAAGAAGAAGGTCATTACAGGTGGCTGTTAACAAGTTATACAAGATCGATGCGACTTTGCTAGAACAAACATATGAGTCAACCATTGGAGAGGAGTCAAGGAAAAGAAGAGAAGAAATGAGGATTACAAAAATATTCTAATATTCAGAAAATCCTCTCGCAATTTCATACTCTTTGCCCAAACTTGTCCGAGGAGAAGAATGGTCCTCGACCAAACTCGCATTCGGCACAAGCTCGTCATAATTGACTTCTTCCAGCCGGAGAATAAACAGGAGAATCTTCCGGATATTGCATAATATCCGGATCGGAAGGTGGAGGATCAATCTTATCCTTGGTCCAATCGGGAGGAGGAATACCCGTGTTGGTAAATACTTCAGGATGGCAAACAAGATTGTAGGGAGTCGTATCAAAATGAGGATCTTTCCTTAATATTGATTCCCATACTTCGTTCTCACCATCCCGGTACGCCCGCAAATTATAAGCATTCAAGCATATCAACAAAAGGCTTACCGTGTAAATACTTGAAGACGCAGCTCTGCGAACATCGTTGGAAGGGATTCGGGCAAAGGAACGACGGCTTGCCTTTCGGGTAATGTTTCAGATCCTTTAGCTCCCGACTTTCCAACTGTCCGTTCCAGCCGCCGGATCTTCTCCCCGGCATCATCCAAATCTGACCGAAGACGACCAATCATCGAATTCTTTTCTCCCGCCACCTCCCAAGCTAGATTCCGAAGGCGAGCAATCTCAACATCTTTAGCTTCAGAGATTCCCCGAAGCCTAGAAACTTCATTGCTCAACCTACCGAGTCTAGTAACCGCTTCCCACTTGGTTGTGGAAGTTACCAAAGAAGACTCCCGCAAACAACTTTCGAGTTAGCGAGGAGCAGAAAAGTAATTTCTCAAAATCCCGAGGATAATGAAGAAAGACTTACATCACCAAGTGACTTCGTAAAGACTTCATCCGGAAGTTTGGAAAGAACTGCGCTCTCGTAAGTCATTCGAGTAGCAAGACACCATTCCAACGCTCCGTCAAACTCGTTTGACACTAATTCAAGCGAAGGATGAGAAGGATGAGCTACATCAAGAGAAGGACGAACTACACCAAGAGAAGGATGAGCTTCATCACTTGTCATCCGATGGCGCTTCCCGGTAGCAAAATCCTCCAACTCGAAGGAGAGGAGGAGGATGCCAAACAAGCATTGGAGTTAGAAATAGGAGTAGCACTGCGGGGCCACACCTTCATCGACGCCAACATAGTTGCCTCGGATGCCCGAAGAGTCTCCTTGGGGGTGCACCGATAGGCTCACCAACAAAGCTCACCAGCCAGGATTGCCGCCGGGACCATCGGCAACGGAGTGATCAAGATCTTCCCGGGAAAGACGAGCGGTCACTTCGGGCAAAGGAGGCGCAGGGACGGCATCAACGAAGCTGCAGGAATCGACTTGAAGATTCACCGCCGCAGCCGCCTTACGCTTGGAGGATTCACTAGCTGAAACCACCGCACCGGCCCCAATCACCACCGACGGAACGCTATTCTTGCAAGATTTTGCTCGATAAAGTCCGGGTTGATCTTGGGAGCCACCACTATAAAAAAAAAAAAAAAAAAAAAAAAGAGCAGCCGTATCGAGACAGTAAATAAACGACAAGCAACAATGGGGAAACCCTAGTTTTCTAAAGCATCCGATGCACCAACAAACTAAACCCCAAGTATAACTACTGTGCAGTTTACTTTGGGGGGAAAAGGGGAAGGAGATGAGAAATCTAAAACTCACTTGTTCGGAAATGGATAGAGCCGTCGTCGAAGTACGAGGAATACGGAGGCAGCCGAAGGACGAAAGGTTGCTTTGGCACTTTAGCAAATCTATCTTGCGGAAGTCGGGTTAGATGGAGAGTACCCACGAAGGCTTTAAATAGCCTCAGGTATAAGACGACGGTTGAAGGCTAAGGACAACCGACGACCCAGATCAAAACGACGCTTCGAAATCCGCAAAAAGCAAGATCAACGGTCGAAGGGATGCCACATGGGAACATGTGGAAGCGAGCACTGGTGCAAGAGAAACCTCCAATCGTCGCACCGCCATTAAAATAATGGAGGTATTTCTGATTCATTGGAAACAGTGAATGGTACACAAAAGCAGGAAAACGTTTGAACTTCGCAGAAGGGAAACGTGCGGACTCTGCAATAAATGAAGTGGTGGGGAAGATTAACGCATCTTCCCGAAACGCATCTTCACAATATTTCTACAAGATCATTATTCGGCGAGGAATGAAGAGTTAAGTGATAAGTTTTATCATTAATACTTTGATATTCAAGGCAATACTTCGGCAAGAGATGGGGAAATTTTGAGGCCAAAATGAATAAAGAACTGTCTATTCATTAAAATGAGGGTACATCTTTACAAAGGAACAACACCCTAAACCTTTTCTTCATTGTTGCCCGAGGGACCCCGGGTCGGGATGACTTTTCTCGAGATCCCGAGAAGAGCCTTCCTCAAGAACGTCATCGGCTGAATCCTCTACACAGCAACAACTTGAGACTCGGCTTGTGATTTCTCCTCTGGAAGTGCCGGCTCGTCATCTAGATATGCCTCATATTGAGGGTCAGTTGGAAAAGGATCATCTACTCCCCGGGCCCGGGCCTGGGAGATCCATACCAACTTTCCCGAAGACCTCCGGGTGGCATACCTCACGAAAAGGAGCAAGTGTCGAAGTCGGGGATCGTTCCAAGGATCCGCTCCCAAACGTCGTTTCCGCCCCATGCGGTAAGCCCGAATGTTGTAGAAACCTAGCAATTCGGAGAAAGGTACGCTGTCCAGGTATTTCCGGATGCACTCCTTCCGAAGGTTTGGCTTGATATGCTCAAAGCTTGCTAGGGATTGCCAACTTCGGATGTTCTTCGAGATCCCTACTCTTAATTTCAAGGCGGTCACCAAACAACGTGGCAGCTGCCTTTTGCTTCCCGGCCTCGCGCTCGGCAGCAGAGACACGAATTCTTGAAGCTTCAAGGGCTTCCTTGAGGGAGGTCACTTCTTCCTCATGCTTTTTCTCGCAGCTCTACAAGAGCTGCAGTCACTGGTCTATTTCGGAATTGGCCTTGGCCAATTTCTCTTCACAAGTTTGCAAAGCAAGGAGCCGAGTGCGACCAACACGGCTCAAAGCTTCCATGTGTTGATAAAAGCTCAACACAACATTCCCCGGGAAGACGGAAGATATCAGAAGAAGTCATAAGAAATTATGAAAACATAAATAAGCAAGAAGACCGTTACCTTGTAGATTGACTCACAAGGGAGGTGTCATCCAGGGCTTCAAACTCCTGGCGATCAGAAGGAGCAAGACTGAGAGAGCTCCACTCTGCAGCTTTCTTTGGATCCCGAGTGACCCCGTCGGTCATCTTCGGGGTCCACCGGGGAGGAAGACTTCCTCACCATCCGTCGAAGCTTTGGATTTTTTGTTGGAGGGAGCATCAATTATGTCATGCCTCCTCTTGGTTCGGACGGAGGAGGAAACGGTGGCCCTCTCCACCATTGGTTTCTTCCCTTTACCCGAAACATCAGCTACATGCCTGATATTCCTGGTACCCCTGTAAGAGGGGTCGGGAGGGGGAAGAGAAGCCTCTTGATCTGCAGTCAAGACCCTGGGCAATCATTGTTCGGCTGTCACAACGGCTCTAGCGGCCTTCACCCGCAGGCTTTCGTGGTTCGTTTCGGGGAGGCACCGCAAAGAAGAAGGACAAGAATCGGAATTCAAGACATATCACTTCAGTCAAATCAAAGGATGATGGTTAGAAGCTCACAATGAGCCAAGCCCCAAGATCAAGGATGGAGTTATACTCCATTTCATATCCATGTATCTCTTGATACCACGGAATGGATTTGATCTTCAAGATGGCCGCCTCGTCTTCTTTAGATAAGGGAAGGCCCCGGTTACTTTCGGACGAAGAAGTAAACCTCCTCCAGGTGGTCGGGAAGTTAAGATCTAATGGAGGCGCTCGACAGAAAAAATATCGTTCGCGCCATCTTTTGTGGTTAGAAGGGCAAATTCCTTTGGCGAGGATGCTGCCCCTCCAATCAAGTTCAACCCTATTGCGTTTGGAAAGAAAGACCCATCCGGGAGGATGGGAGATAGAAAGAACATGAAAATGTACAAAAAGAGAAAGAGATGGCGTGATGCCAAGCTCAAAACACAAACCCAAGAAGCCGACGATGAGACGCCAGCTATTGGGGAGGAGCATTCCGGGACAAATGTTCCGGTGATTCAAAATCGTGGAAAATAAAGGATTAAAAAAGGGAAAGCGAACCCCGCTTTCCAGTGTATCTATGTACAGAGAAAATTCACCCGAAAGGGATGAATCAACCCTCTCATCAGGGTGGAGAGCCCTAACCTGATATGAGGAAGGAAGGTCAAAATCTTCAATAGCAGAAAGAAGAGTTTCTCCATTATAAATGGAGGGAACAGAGCCAGGCCCACCATTGGACCCGGAGGTTTGAGGTTGCCTAGAGGAATCAACGATCTTGGAAGATCCAGACTCGACAAGGACAGGAGAAGTTTCGGTTTTTCTTTCAAAACCTTTTTGAGAAACTTCAGCGAACTCCGCCAGAGGACGGTTAGGGTTTTGTTATCACTATCCGACTGGTCGGGGGCGGGAGAAGCAAAAGCATCACCGCTATCACCAACATGGGGTACTAAAGAAGCCCTATCGTCCGCTATTACTCGTTTCGAAGAACTACAAAAAGAAAAGATCGAGTAAACTTACCGATTCAAGGAGACGGAAGCTTGAGAGCAGGAAGGCGCGAAGGCACGACGACAAAGGTTCAAATTCCAGACAGGAAGAATGAAACCTACGAAGACAACGAACCGCTTTTAAAACTCCCGCACGAGTGTTCGGGAATCTGAACGATCGAGATTGATTCAAAAACAACGATCAAGATTGAAAGACGTTTTGAAAGTTTGAACTCACGAATCCGAAATAGGCATTCGGAAACCGTCGCTTGGATGACGTGAGCCACGACAGATCAACTGCAACGGAGACATGTGGCCTTACACTCACAACGCTCGAGGAAAAGTGACCACCGCATTAAATGTGATATGACATTTAATGAAGCACGCAGAGATCATCACCTGACGACGAACCCAGTTAAAAACCAAGCCCTCGGGATCGACCGAACGCTTGGTCTGGGGGGCTCGTGATATGGAGAGTTTATGATCAGACCGGGTTCATACCTGGTCCGACCCCTGACCCAGGTCGAGATGGAGAAAACCGAATCACTCCCGAGCGAACCGGATCCAGAAGATGGCTTGCTGAAGAAGAAAGATTATTTTGCTGCAAGCGTGCCCTAATCTTACTTATGGATTAGGGTAATCACCCTGATGACAGCAGACTCAAACTGACGGCTGCGGATAATCATCATCAAAGGGATAACTATCGCATAACCTAACGGTTATCTCAGGAGTCCTCTACTAGCCCAAACTAGTAGAAGTCTATCGCTCAACAGATCTTATTAGTGAGATCCAACGACTACCCGAAGAAGGCTCGAGTGCATCCAACGAAGGAGATTCGAAGGTACACTCTATATAAACCTCACTACCATACAAGGTGAGGGACGGATCAATCAATCAAGGAGAATACTATCTGAGACTCAGGTTCAGATACATACTGATAGACCTCAACTATCAGCGTCCTGCTATCTAGATCACCTTTCCCGTTTCTTCATTCATTAGCTCGTGCTTCTAGCAGAGCCGTTTGTGATTAAGTTCATCAACTGACTTAGCCTTCGGAGGTGGACTCCCGACCCCAGCGGTCGGGCCACATCTGACGCTTTTGTTTTGCAGGACACTACGTGGAGATCCAAGGGCTGAGCAGATTTTGGACGCATTAGAAGATATATGTAAATTTTCGCCCATTCCATTGTACCACAAAGCTATTTGTCTGAAAGGATAGAAAAGCATACTAGTATTGATAAATGGGTGTTGGTGATGCCTGCAAAAAACAGAAGTCTGAATAGGGATTCCAAATATTTTGTATGTGATGATTGTAGAGAAGCAGCCGAAGAGGAGGTGTGGAAGACAAAGATGATCAGAAGACGAGAGGAGAGAGATAAAGACGGGCCCTCAAAAGCCTGCAACCAAAATGAGTGGCACTGCACCAGGAGTAATGCTCTCTATCTGCTTGTTTTTATTCTTGTGTGGCTTCGGGCTCTTCTACCTTCTGGCTTTATTAATAAATCCATCATTCTTTGGTCAGGTTCTATGGAGGAAATTACATATTAGTTGGTGGCGCTTATTGATATGCACGAATGTAGCATTGAGTCAAAAATCAAGATGACGTTAGGCATGTCTATGTTCCTATTATATGGTTGCTCAGTTTATCGATGAGTACGTTGGTGTATTTGCTTTCATTTTTCTAGCATTTGATCTTTTTCTGATTGGTCTTCTCCGTTTCCTTCAGAGCTGCGTATCATAGAAAAAGCTACAGAAGTGAAGAAGCCAGCAGAAAAGAAGAGGATATCTGTGTCGTCCAAATCAAAGGGAAAGAAGACCGAATCTGTTAAGAAAGTAGAAAACCTAAAAGCTCCTAAGCGTCATCCTGGTGTCTTCTTCGTTTTTATGTATGTCTCTATCCTTTTCTCTGCCGCTGTCTTTATCTTATTGATTTTGATGGCTTTTAATAGTATAGTTTGGTTACAGGGATGACTTAAGAAAATCATTCAAGGAAGAGAACCCAAATGGAAATAAATCGGTAATATTTATCTATTTATTACTTAATTAAAATGTTCGTTTCCTTTTTTTATGTGTTTGTCTTGTGGATTTCTGCTTTTAACTTTACTGACATTTGTTGTAAATCAAATAACAAAGGTTGCAAAAGAAGGTGGAGCTAAATGGAAATCTATGACTGATGATGTGAGTAAATAATCATATCCTCTTTGTTTATGTGCTATATTTCTTTCTTTCTTTCTTTCTTTCTTTCTTTCTTTCTTTCTTTCTTTTTTTTTTTTTTTTTTTTTTTTTTTTTTTTTGCCTGTATTCTTCAGTTAACATTTTCATGGTTCATTGCTTCTTCAGGAGAAGAAGCCTTACATTGATAGGGCACAAGAGCTCAAGGAAGATTATGAAAAGACTAAGGAAACCTTCAAGGTAGTTTTCCTTGTTGGTTCTGTTTTGTTCTGTTATCATTGTTTCAACCAGTTTTGGGATTTTATTGAGCAAAAGATTTTGAATGTTTCTTTGGTGTCTTGGTTGTTTATTTGATTGCCTGTTATAGGAAGAAGAGAAGCAAGAGGAGCAAGAGGAACAGGGGGATGTAGGTTCAGAGCAAGAAGAGTAGAAGATTTTGAGCATAATCCTGGGCACCATATGGATAGGCTTCGCTATCCTTTATAAATGCTTATGTAGGTTTGGAGTAATGAGCTATGTTTTGTTCATTAGACTTTCAAGTTTCAACAGTTCATGAATTGTGAAAGAATCCATTTGTCCTCTACCATGTAAAACTGAAAGTCAATTTTCTGAATCAGCAACTTAGTTTTGGATGCAATGAGTCATTTAAGATTTCTCTAAGTCAGCATTTACAGGGCCTGGTTCATTTCAAAATCCCATCTGGTATTTTTCTGATGGTGGTTTCTCTTTATTCTTATAGGTTGTCAGGTGTTTATTGATTGAGCCATTTCCAGAATCAGCTTTGAATGAACAGGCTGGCAAGATGTTACTTGAAAATTATGAAGAGTATGCTAGGCTTGCCAAGTGAGTGGTTCCAACTTGTTTTGTTTGATGACATGTCATGATGTGTTTGGATTTATTATCTTTCGAATATGAGTTGATACAATATCCTTAATTCCGTGCCCTTGTAGATTATTGTAATTTAAGTTGTTATATGTTTGAGGTTTCAATGACTATTTGTTGCCTCTTCAATTTTCAAAGAGAAATTTTTGATTTATTTGCTTTCGGGGTGACCTTGACAAATTAGAGATTCTTGGATTAACTCTCACCAATCAGTGAAGAGGCTAGACAGTGGGATATCAGCAGAGCTGAAGATTAGACACTGACCAAAGGCATATCTGTCTTCGAGGTCTAGAGCTTTAGGAACAATAAGAACCTGTGCTAACCAGAATAGTTTGTCAATCAACCACTTGCATTTTCTTTTTGACTTCCTTAACAATCTTCACTTACCGCTCCTCGCCCAAGCACCTAGAACAAGACATTCTCGTTGTGTCGGTGGTGTATTTACATCAGTGATAATCATGCAACATGCACAAATGCATTTTGGATGCCTTTCTTTCCTATCAAGCAAACAATTGGTTCCCTTCCATGTGTTGGTATATTGCTTCCCATCTCCATTGATTAATTATCAATTTGCTCTGTCATTTTCATGTACTAGTTGCTTCCTTAAATAGAGGATAAATTACTTGTGATAATCTCT
Organism: Hakea prostrata; assembly: GCF_041222555.1. Classification (NCBI taxonomy): domain Eukaryota; kingdom Viridiplantae; phylum Streptophyta; class Magnoliopsida; order Proteales; family Proteaceae; genus Hakea; species Hakea prostrata. The sequence goes on from NC_142601.1 coordinate 14,778,411, forward strand.
GATAAAATTTTTGTCCTTGATTTCTCAATATCTTGCAACTTTTTTCCTCGATTTGCAGTCCAAAACGATGGAGAAGCATATTGTAGGAAGTCAAAGGCATGTTTAAGCATGTAGCAGAACCATCAACATTGTGTGTTAACCACTTTATTACACTTGTGGATGTAGATCACCCAATTTCATTCACCATCACAATCCAACTCTCACCCTTCCCTCCCTGTGGGGTTTCTCTGCTGCTGTGTTTTTTTAATATTGCTTCAGTGCTCTTGAATCTGTAATTGGGAGGTCTTCTCTTGTGTGAGGCATGAAACTGTTTCTCCTACTGCTTGGTGCCATTTAGAGCTGAGAATGCAACTAGTAAATTGAATTATCAAGCTGAGGTTTTTGGAAGATGTTTGTTTGTTTTTATTGCTTAAATGAGTAGCGTGAGAGGCTGGGACTGTATTAGTTTGATGATTTGAATCATAGGTTACATCAAGGAAAGATCAACAAAAGTACTGGAGATGAACTTCCTACCCTGTTTGATAAGAGCAAGAGTCACCTTGCTGGCCCTGACTACTGATAATTATGGTATTAGCAAAAAGAAACTGTTGAAAGCCTGCACAGAAAGAGAGTTATTGTTAATGAACAGAAACTCGTTTATTTGCATTTTCAAGACAATATGGCAGTCTATCAAACTTGTATCTTCAAAAATTTCTCTTCTAGTGTTAGTAATTCTGGGGTCTTCACTGAAGCTTTTGAGCATATTGTGTCAATAAATAAAAGTCTTAAATAACAGTCATGATCAGAGTTCCATCAGCATATGTGGATGTACTTCTTCCTTTTCTTGTTAAGTTATTTGCTACTTCATGCAGGTTGTTGCCAAACATGAGTGACAATGAGTTCTCTCCTCCATCTTCGAGTTCAGGGTCTACAGGTAAGAGATTAAACATCTTTAGCAAATTTATGTTTGTTTAACTAATAGTTAATATGTGTATCTCACTAGAATTGAATTTTTTAGGTGGCAAGAAATCTGGAAGAGGGCCGGCTTGAGGGAAGGCGATTGAAGAACTCGTAGGCAAAATTGATGTACAAATTGATGATAATGGTCAACCTTGCAACGAAACAACTGCAAAGTTAATGACTTGGGTTGGAGTTAAAGCAAGGGATGCACACCTACTTCCTTTATCCTATTCTGATTGGAGGAAAATCCCACAACCTCTGAAAGATGACGCGGTGGATAAGATATATGTAAGATATATTTCCCATATCATATTTCTTACCAATATTTAGATGTTTGTATTCATATATTGCCTAGAGCTAGACTAACTTTTACCATATTATATTTGTAGGAAAAATTCAATCTCCCTGATGGTTTAAGGAGTTGGGTGGAAATTAAGCTCAATGAAAGATGGAAGGATTTTAAGCATGAGCTTAAGGTAAATGTGTTCAACAAGTACGGAACACATGAGGAGAGGTTAGCCCATTTAGATAAGCGTGTTCCATTAGAACAATGGAATATACTCCTCGAGACATGGGGCCAAAAGGCTAGTCAGGTATGATGCCTAGAATTTAGCTCATCTTGTGACAAAATAGTAAATTATGTTAGCAATAATATTTCTAATCTAATTCTGTGTATTTGAAAATATTTTAGGTTATGTCAGCCCGCAATATTGACAATAGGAAAAATTTAAAATCATTGCACAACACAGGAAAGACTTCTTTTGCTGTAATTCGAGAGAAAAAGGTATATGATGTAATTTGAAAGTATAAATGTTGTTTATGGAAGTTCAGATGTTGTTTATGGAAGTTCACATGTTATAATATTTTATTGTTTCTTAATTATTTAGCGTCAGGAGCACCCAGAGAAAGAACCTCCCACTCGTATGGAAATGTTCAAGATTACATGTGACCCTACAGACGAGGTTGCTAACTTGATCATTGTAAGTTATTAAATCATAAATGAGGTACTATCATTTTATAGCTTCAATTAATATATCTTGTAACTGATTTTTGTGTTTCAAATGTAGGCCAATATGGAAAAACAACTCAATGAAATTCCTGAAGAAATGCGAGGGGACCCTGCCGTGCAAGATGAAGTTTTTAGAGATTGTGTAGGTGAAGATGTCCATGGTCGAGTACGGATGTGTGGAGTTGGAATAACTCCAACACAAGTACATGGGACAGCAAGAGAGCTCAACAAGTCATATGTTAAAGAGAATACACAATTGCGGGCTAAGATACACACATTAGAGGCAACAATATCGGCACAGGCTGAAGAGATAGCTAGTCAGGCTAAAGAGCTAGCTAGTCAGGCTAAAGAGATATCTTCGCTCCAGGGTGGCTACTCTTCGCTCAGGGCTGACATAGAGTTCCTAATGCAAGACTGACAACGTACTTGAGGTGAGTATGGTTCTTACTTTCAATATCCTTGCTTGATCCCTATTCTTGGTTTTGATTTTTCTCTAGTTATAACATTATCTTTAGGTTCAAGTTCCATTGATAGAATGTCCTTCCGCTTCATCTTTGGGTGCCTTTGTCAATCATGCATTATCATTCTGCTTGCAATTATATCTTGATTAGTTAAATCAGTAGTTTTAGATGCCAATTCTGTCATAACTATCTATAGAATCACTGGCAGCATGACTGTCACTGGGTCTAGTTGCCTCAAGGAGTTGGATGATGCGTGGACCAAGGCACCACCTTGTCCACTCAAACACATGATTTATATCTTTGATGCCTAGCACATATTTTATGTGCAGGGAAAACAGATAGTAGGATCCATTTCATCAGTAACTTACCCATTTGCAAGAACAGAATATATCTTGATGTGATGATTGTCCTACTGAAATCAGAATTGGTGACTGTATCAAATGCTTTTGTAATTTTTAAATTTTAGTTTTTGGTCTGCAGGTTATCAATTACAAAGAAAAATGGTGAAGATCTGTTCATAATGAGTTCATACACCTCTGTTCCTCTCTCTTTCTCTCACTACTCCCTGGGGCCTCTAGGATTAATATGCTAAATATTTTCCTTTATCAAGTCAGTACAGCATTCAAATGTGATATGGTGTGCCCCTTCAAATGACTGAATTATTGGTTTGTGTTTGATGTTCTGGAATGTGGGGTATGGTCTGAATTGAAATAGGTTTAGGTTTCAGTAGTAAGAAAATAATTTGCAAAAAGTTCAGAGGAAGAAGATGAAGTGCAGGAATTTTTCTGAACTAGGGAAACTAGGATTAATTGGGAGAATAATAGTAGAACTAAGGGTGGTGTGATCCTAGGGAGAGAAAAGGAAAGTTAAAGGTGCTGGGGGAAAAGGAGACTAGAGGGTATGGGGTTTTGAAGCTGCTGAAGGGGAGGAGAGGGGGTAGGGGAGCTGTAGGGTTCAGGGAGAGGTGGGGGAGGGGAGGGTGATAAGGGTGCTGTTGGGGGTGGGGAAGGGCTTGAAAGGGTCTGCAGTGGAGGGGGGGGGGGTTCCTAGACCTTGCGCAAAACAGGGGAAGGGAGGGGGAGGGTTGTGAGAGTGATAGGAGACAAGGAATGTGGGTGGGGGAATTCTGTGCTTATGTGGCTGCTGCTGGAGTGACTAAAGGCTTCTTGTTGAATGCTTGAAGATTGCTGGAATGAAGAAGAAGAAGCTCCATAGAATCAGCAAGGTTCAGGGGTGGCATTTCTTTAAGGGATTTGAAAGGCTTGTGAAAGCCAAGGAGATTAATACCTTGATTTATTTATGATAAGATCATGGCAATATTGTGTTGATGTTAATATACATCCATGCATGACTAGATTTTCTTTGATTGGAACAAGTTAAACCTATTGAGCAAATGGTATTCTGGATATGAGTCTTAGGTCTTAGACCTTTTGAAAGATATTAAGTTTGAATTCTCTTTCATTTGCTACTGTGAAATTGCCACATTGAGCTATTGATTCAGCTCTGTTCAACTTCTTTGTTGTTCCCTCATAATATGAATGAAATGTGAATGCAAATTAGTAATTTCTTCTTTCTATCCTGTACAGTCAAGGAGCTATAGTAAACCTGCTTGATTTTTCACAAACCATATTGAGTCAAACTGTCAAATGATGTTACTGAATGAAGTAACCAGCAAGTTCAAGAACTTCCATGACCATATCTTCTGGCTTGACTTGGTTTAGACAATTGTGAACAAATTGCAAACCTGCTACCAATTAATTTTCTTCTTTAGGTCCCACTCAAGTGGAAACAAACAGTTAGACAACAAAACAGGAGGCTTCGTCCAGCTCCATCTTAAATTTCTAAATGAAATTCTTTTTAAAATTTTTTTTTTAGAGTTTAGCAGTAATTTCCTAGGAGTTCACGGTTAACTGCTTTTGATCCAAAGAGATGGTTCTTATTTGCTGACACAGTTTCACTTTATTATGTGCGTTTGATATTCATTCTAAAACTTCTTTTTTTCACTTGAGATTAAAGCTAGGGAAATCAATAGGACTATTTGTTTTCTTTATGCCTACATCTCTATTTGTAATCACTGCAGCCCAAGTATTTCTTTAGCCCTTCCCATGAGAGACAATACAGTTGCAGATATGTGTTTTGAAGTAAGTCCTTCTTCCATCTGATCTTTTGCTGAACCATGATCAATGTATCTGTCAGGTAGCACCAATGATCTCAACTGCAAACATTCAAACAAGCTCCATAGAATCAGAACAAGGCCTGGTATCTGATCCTATTGGTTGTGATGATAGTCATCTGGCATCAATATTGGCTATGGACGTCCACAAGGGTCAGCAGGAGGTTGAGATGGAACTGTTTCTCAAAGGGGAGCATGCTGCAGCTGATAGGAATTTGTTCTTGATCATTTTGTGAAATTGATCTCTGGGTATCCTGTAAAGAGAAGAGAATCTTCTCTCTTCTTTCAAAGTCATGTAGTCTTCAGTTACATGAAATGTATAGGCGTTTCTTTGAAGAAATGTTGATTACAATATCTCTTTTCTGAAAATATATCCCCAGCCAATCAATTGAAGTTCTCATTTCTCTTCTATTTTTCTCCTTTCTCGTGCTGGATTTATAAATATAAACCCACCAAAAAAGGAAAAAATAAAAATAAAATAATAATAATAAGTATTTGCCACGGTTCAAAATTACGGTAGCGAAAAATAGGATCCATAATCACCGTGGTATAGATAAGTATTTGCCACGGTAAGTAATTACCGTGGCATAAATGCAAGTATTTGCCACGGTAAGGTATTACCGTAGCTAAAGGGAGCAGAACCGACCCCCGGATATTACCGTCGTATCTCTTTACGGCGGCTCCCTAACCGACGGAAATCCAACGGAAATTTTACCGTCGGTTATTTTTTTGCTACGGTTATTGGGCTTTTGCCACGGTAATTTTCCGTGGCAAAAGCCCTTATTTCTTGTAGTGTTACTTTGTTTGTTGGGTTCTTTCTTTATTTCTCTGCAGTCTTTTCCTGAACAATTGGTTCTTCTAATTAGGGATTTGAAGTTCAAGATGCCAGGGAATTCAATGCTACACACCTAATGCTCACCCTGTTCGATCGATGGTTTTACTCTTACTGCACATCTGGTGCCAAATCTCAAATGCTGAATGATTTTGTGTGACTCAAAGGTGAACTTGATGATGACAGTTTTGGGAGCAATCTCTTTCTGACCATTTTCAAAATTCCTCTATTTTCTCTGTGCCTTGGTGAACTCATGAGGCATGTAACAACATGCAAACTAATGATCCAGATTAAGGTTAGAAGGGTAAATCTTCATCGACTTATATTCCTTTTCATTGAAGGTCAAGGTGTAAACTTTTTAGTGTAAACAGGAGGTTGAGACCTTTTCACTGGCGTCATTCATTCGGAAAAATTAGTTATGTTCCTTCCGATATGCAGTGTATATGGTTGAAGATTAGAAGCTGTACTTTTTCCTACAAAGAATAACCTAGTGCAGGTATGTCGAAATCTGAACCTTGATGACAATCAAATCTATAAGACTTGTGAAGACTTTTTCTCTCTTTTGTTGATTGATAGACTTTTCTATATTGCTTTCTGGTAGTGAACCTTGATGTTCTGTTAAGGAATGTTGGCTTTCTAACTTGGTTTTGGTATTGCCTATGTTTCTGCCATGTATCTGAAGGGCTAAAGTGTTTGGTTAATTTTTCTTATCCTGTTTAATGAATTGATTCTCCATTTTTGCAATGTATGTTTTTCTCTTGTGTAATCTGGGATACAGATTAGAGTCTTTTATCAGTGAATGACCTGTTAACTGTTTGTTTAACTGTAGTCCCAAGTACTTCCTGACGGGCTCTAATATGATCAGATTTATAAGTAAGCATTTCTTGCAAAATATGAGCAACACCAAATCCTTCTAGAGCCCAAACTTCCATTTCTCCTACCCGTTGTCCCCCCTGCTTGGCCCTTCCTCTAAGGGGTTGTTGTGTAACAAGTGCATAATGTCCACTTGAACGCCCGTGGATTTTATCATCAACTTGATGAATTAATTTCAGAATATAAGACTTTCCTATTAGAACGGGTTGTTCAAAAGGATCTCCCGTTCTTCCATCAAATATTCTGCTTTTTCCTGGATACTCGGGTTCAAATACCCACGGATTCGCTGTCGGGTTATGAAGAACCCACCGAATAGAACAATCAGCAAATAAGAGAAAAGAAGAACACAATAATAACAACTAAGAGAAAAGAAAGACACAATAATATATGGACAAGAGAGAAAACTCCACTATAAATAAAGAAATATCCAAGAGAGAAGATATTTGGGATGATTAAAGAAGAAGGAAGAGGCATTCTTTTATAGCCTCTTCCTCTCCACATATTCCCACATCAGTCGATGTGGGACTAATATTACAACAATCTCCCACTTGGAGATTAGATTGAGAACCAATCAATCTCCACACCAGTCTCTATCTTGCCACCACCATGCTGTCTATGTCTCTATCAAGCCATACAAGGATCTGCACCAAATGAACTTGTCAGTATTGATTGCTTTTGTCAATGCATCTGCTAGGTTCTCTTTCGTGTGGATTTTCTGCATATCCACCCTTCCGTCTTCCACCACTTCACAAACAAAATGATATTGTACTTCTATGTGTTTTGTCCTGGAATGAAAAGCTGGATTCCTTGCAATGTGCAAGGCACTCTGACTGTCACAATACAAGAGAATCTTTTCGTGTTTGTGCCCAAGTTCTTCCATGAATCTTCTTATCCAGATTGCTTCTTTACAAGCTTGTGTAGCTGCCATATACTCACATTTGTAGACAGTGCTACAACTGTCTCGTAGTTTAGATACCCACTCACAACTTCTTCTCGCAATTGTAAACACATAGCCGTAGTGGATTTCCTTTTATCAAGATCCCCCGCAAAATCGGAATCAACATATCCTCCGACAAGTAAATTCAGATCCTCCATAACATAGAGCAGCATCCAAGGTTCCTTTAATGTATCTTAGGATCCTCTTCACTATAATCCAATGCTCTTGTCATGCATTCGCCATATGCCGACTAATCACTCCCACTACATGTGCAATGTCCAGTCTTGTACATATCATAGCGAACATCAGACTTCCCACTGCTGATGCATACGGTACTCGAGACATCTCCATCCTCTCTGCTTCATTGCTAGGACACATACTTGAGGATAACTTGAAATTAACGGGAAGAGGAGTAGAAATTGGCTTACTGATCTTGCATATTGAAGCGGCGCAAGACTTTCCTTAAGTAACTCTTCCGAGATAGCCAAATCTTCCTGTTATTTCTGTCTCGGTGAATTTGCATCCCTAGAATCTTGTTTTGCGGGTCCCAGATCCTTCATTTCAAATTCCCTAGCCAACCGAGCCTTTAATTCTACGATCGATCTTTGTTGGGGCCTCGACACCAACATATCATCGACATACAACGATAAAATGATGAAATCATCATCACCAAACCTCTTGTAATACGCACAAGGGTCTGAAGCAAGTCTGTTGTATCCAAGGCTCAATATGAAGGAATCAAATCTCTTATACCAACATCTTGGCGCCTATTTTAAGCCGTATAGAGATTTGTTCAACCTGCAAACCAAGTTCCCCTTTTCTGGTTCTTCAAAACCTTCTGGTTGGAGCATAAGATTTCTTCTTCAAGATCTCCATGAAGAAATGCAGTTTTTACATCTAACTGCTCAAGATGTAGATCAAACGTAGCACAAAGTGCCAGAACTATCCGGACAGTAGTAAGTCGAACCACTTGGAGAAAAGATTTCTGTGAAATCAACACCTTCTTTCTGAGCATATCCTTTGATCACCATTCTTGCACGATACCGCTCTATTTGATCATCACTGTTTCGTTTCATCTTGTAAACCCATTTGTTACCAATGGGCTTCCTTCCGTGCGGTAAAGGTACAAGCTCCCACGTCTTATTCTTATGAAGAGCTTCTAGTTCTTCCTGCATAGCTGCCATCCAAAGTGACGCTTCTGAGCTATTAATCGCTTCTCTGAATGTTGATGGCTCACCATCTTCTGTTAGAAGACAGTATGCAATGTTGCTCTCCATAATATAATCAGACCGCCAGGTTGGTGTATGTCTTTCACGAGGTGACCGTCGAACTTCTACAGCTTGTAGACTCAACTGGTACTTGTTCCTCATTTTTCGATTCTGCTCCAGAAGAATTTTCTACCCCATAAGAATTTTTTGGATTGGACTTCTCTTCCTCCTGAACTGTTGTACTCTCCGGAATTTCCATTGAAATGCTACTCACATCTTCCATTTGCAGCTTATCTTCTGCAAAAATGACATCTCTGTTGATGACGACTTTGTGGGCAGTGGGACCCCACAGTCGATACCCCTTGACTCCATCAGCATTTCCCAAGAATCTGCATTTTCTGGATTTTGGATCCAACTTCGAAATTTCTTGGGGATGATACATCACGTACACAGGACTCCCAAATGTGTGCGGGCGTGAATAATCAAGCGGCTTGCCGGTCCACATATTCATCGGTGTCTTCAGATCAATCGATCTTGTTGGTGATCGATTAATCACATAGCGAGCGGTGTTTACGGCACGCCCAAAAGGACTTAGCCATGCTTGCAGTTCTTAACATGGCTCTTGTTCTTTCGAGTAGAGTTCTATTCATCCGCTCCGCTACTCCATTACGTTGAGGAGTGTAAGCCACCGTGAGTTGTCTCTTGATGCCTTCTTGATTACAAAACTCAAAGAAGTCATCCCCTGTATATTCACCGCCATTGTCTGTCCTGAGGCACTTGATTTTCTTCTCAGTTTCTCGTTCAACTTGCACTTTGAATGTTTTGAAAACTGAAAACACATCTGACTTCTTCTTGATAGAAAACACCCAACATCTTTTGGAATAATCATCAATGAAAGATACATAGTACCTTGCTCCTCCCAGAGATGTAACCGGTGCTTGCCATACATCAGAGTGAACTAATTCCAGAATACTTTTACTCCTGGAATCAGATGCATTGAACTTCAATCTATGCTGCTTGCTTGTAACACAGTGCTCACAAAAGGGTAATGAAACCTTTGTGAGACCCGGGAGTAATTTCTGCTCTGCGAGAACCTTCAACCCTTGCTCTGACATGTGGGCCAATTTTCGATGCCACACTTTTGTCATCTCTTCTGCGATACCGGCTGATGCAACCGATGCTTCGCCTCCAGACATGTTTCTCCCATTACTTCGTACAAATTTGCAGCGCCCCTTTCAGCTTTCATTACAACTAGCGCTCCTTTGACGATCCTCATCATTCCATTTTGGATGCGTGTCTTGCACCCAATTTCATCTAATTGTCCCAAAGACAATAGATTCTTCTTTAAGCCCTTCACATGCCGCACATTTTGAATAGTGCGTACCATACCATCGTACATCTTCAACTTGATGGTGCCAACTCCAACAATCTCCAAGGCATGATCATTTCCCATGTACACAGACCCTGTAGAGATAGGTTCATAAGTTTGAAACCAATCTCTGCGAGAGGTCATGTGCCATGTTGCTCCCGAATCCAAGATCCAAGCATCACTATGTTCCAATCTATCCTTGGCTGCCATTGCTGATTCTCTGTAAAGAATATCTCCTTCAGCAATGCACCCTTGAGATGTCTCTGCCTTATCTACACCCTTTTTGAATCGACACTCTTTTTTGAAGTGTCCCCTTTTGCCACAATTGTAGCACTTGAAATTCTTCTTACCCCTGGATTTTGACCTCCCTTGATTGTGACTCCCACTGGAATCACGTTCCGTTGACCTTCCTCGAGTCATAGACAAAGCTTCTGCTTGTTGTGAGCTTGCCTGTCTATCTTCTCTGCCTTTTCGTCTACTTTCTTCTTCAAGAATTGTAGCAGCGACATCATCAAATACCAAATAATCAGAGAGGATATTACTGGTTAAATTGATGATGACTGGGTCATATGAATCTGGAAGACTTTGGAGTAGAATTTCAGCACGTTCCTGTGGTGAAACATTATGTCCCAACGTTGAAAGTTGAGAACATAACGAAATCAGAGTATGTAAGTGCTCTGTAACTGATGTAGATTCTGACATCCGTAAGGTATACAACTTTCTCTTCAAAAAGATTTTGTTGTGAAGTGATTTGGCTTCATACAATTTGATGAGATGATCCCAAACCTCCTTAGCAGTTTTCTTCTCTTCTACGCCCGCTAAAATATCATCTGATAATGCTAGATGCAAATCAGAAAGAGCGATCGCATCTATTCTGTTCCACTTTTTGTTGTCTGTGAACTCTGCCGGCCGAACACTGATGGCTTCCAGGCAGTTATCTTTTATCAATAATGCCTTCATCTTCATTTTCCATAATGAGAATTTCGTGCCGTCAAACTTGCCGATATCAATTTTTGCTGCCATTGCTTCTATCACGAGTTGTTGTTGGCTGCAGAATAACTCCCACTATTTCACGTGAAACTTGTCTTCTTAGGTTATCTCCACCTGGTATATGGTTGAACCAAAATGCACCAGGAAAATTTCCAGGAAAGACTGGAGGGACACAACGGTCCGCTTAAAAACCAGACTCCTTAGACAAAATTTTCCTTGACATGCACTTAATCACCCAATACACCTTTCTAGGATACCCGAAAAGAAACCACGTGAAATTGCGACTTCAGCAGCACCTCCGTAGGATGAAAAACAATATCTTACTTATTTTTCTGATGTGAATGATCCACCTAAGTGGCAATCACAGAGCATACTATAAGTAGATACTCACACCCTAAACCAAACGAACAAACCCCCCAAGGAATTTTCCTTTTCTGATGTGGAAGCTCAGACTATGCTGCAACCACAGAGCATACTTCAGAAAAACCTCGCTTTGATACCACTGTCGGGTTATGAAGAATCCACCGAATAGAACAATCAGCAAATAAGAGAAAAGAAGAACACAATAATAACAACTAAGAGAAAAGAAAGACACAATAATATATGGACAAGAGAGAAAACTCCACTATAAATAAAGAAATATCCAAGAGAGAAGATATTTGGGATGATTAAAGAAGAAGGAAGAGGCATTCTTTTATAGCCTCTTCCTCTCCACATATTCCCACATCAGTCGATGTGGGACTAATATTACAACATGTTTAACTGAGACTTCTCCAATGAAACCCCAATGCAAGTTGGTTAGTTGATGGGCAGCCTCAACTGCATCTTAATTTCTTCATTTTATACTTCAGTGGTGTTGAGGACAGAAGTTAAAAAGTGTTTTGCAACAACTTCCTCTTTTCATGTTATGCAAGTTCTGCTTGCCTTTCGTTTCTTCCATCTTTGATTTTCATAATAGATTCGGATTTGAATACTCATTTGATTACTGGCTTTTCATTTGTTTCTGCTCTTCCTTGGTTGAGAAGTAAGGCCAAAGCTCTAGGACTCCAAGTAATTCGTAAAACATGTCATCATGTATGGAAAGAACAGAGTAGAAAAGAGACAACTGGATTCAGTTGGTTATGTATTAAGGTATGGAACAAGATTCCATGGCTCTCTTTCCTTATACAGCAGTATTCTCTCAAGATGGGTACAAAGATTATGAGTCAGATAAGGATGATCTAAATAAGGTTTATATTAATCATGAGGCTTGACTTTGTATTATGTGCGTTCATTATACAAAATCTGGTTTAAAATAATATTTTGGCTCTTTGGGAATCCAATTAATTGTGGGTTTGATCCTGCTTAATTGAAATGGTTCCAGGTTGGTTCTATAGTTTAAATTGAGGCTTGAGCCTCTCCCCGATGGAAGCTTACCTACCATAAATATTCGATCTGCAATTCTGAAAATATTGACTAATGTAGGTTAACTTTATTGTCATTTGTGTTTACTGATCGCTATGAGTTTGTGCACAAGCTTGGTCATTCAAATAAAATTCTGTGTTGTTGTGCAGTTTCCAATTGATTTAGAACAGTATGATAGGAGGGAGCAGCTCAAGAAAAGTGGTCTAGGGAAGGTGTGGTGCATTTTACAAATTTACAGGCTTGCTATTCTTGCAATGGGAAACATGAGTAGTTAATCTTCTTGTTCTTTTTTTTTCTTCCACACAATTCATTATGTTCTTGTCTAGGTCAGATGAGGAGACCTCATCAAACAGGAAACTTGCGAAGGATTAAGTCGACAAATGGGTAGGGCAATAAATCCTAAGTTCCTGTATATGTGGGTATGCTTTGGAGATCTCATTCAGTTTATCTGTATTCCTGTTATTCATTAGTTATTGTGAACAAAATATGTGCAGAGTCGACCTATTTTCAATAAGAGTACAGGGAATGGAGCACCTTTTCGAGTGATAACTGTGAAAGATACAATTGGAGATCTTCCATCAATCATTAGAAGTAAAAAAGCTCGTTTACTTGTACTTGCTTCATTACGCAGATAAGTATTTCAGAGACTTTTGGTGCTGTACTAAATAATTCTTTTGGTTGTTTTTTGCTGCTTCTCTTATCTACCTCTATGGTTTGGTGGATTGTAATTCATTCAACCATCTTCCACCTAAGCTAAAGGATTAAATCACATGATTAGCTGTGTAGAAAGAACACTTTTGAAAAACCCTTGGTTGCTGTTATGCAACTTCACTTATATAAAATACATAGGGTTCACCCAACATAAGTTGGAGAAGTCATATGGTCATGGTTGGTGTACGTTACCCACCGGTACCAAAAATTCCAACCCCAAAGTAGTTTAAGTAACTTTTAGGTTCTGCTTTGTATATAATGGAAGTAGAACAAAATGCTAGTTGTTACAGCGAAAAAGGAAAAGTGGATGAAACAAAGCCAGCAAGTGAAATTGGTCATAAATAAAATAAAATCAAAATATTTTACATTAAAAATTTCTATGTGCTAGGATGCAATGCAAAGTTCTGTGTTCCCTGTGTTGGTTCTTTTCCTCCTTTCTGAATGATATTTTTTCATGTAACTTTTACATCAACTTTATTCCAATCAAAGACTCTTGGAAAGTATACTTATAAAATCTTTATTACAGTCCTCTTTGTTGTTGTATTGCTAGAGTGTAGTTTCAGTCTGTTAAGGAAAGAAATAATCTAATCTGTTGAAAGACTCAAACAAAGTCAAGATCTGAACTAACATATGTGAAGTATGGGCTGAGCTGGACACCAACTAACCACCACGGTTCAATTGCCTGGAAGCACGCAACAGGCTATACAGTCGTTGCTTAATTCTATGGTAAAGATAAAAAATGGTTTGCCATTCTAAGAATGGAATATAGACTTAGGACTATATGTAAAACCCTTTAAATCAAGGGAAGTAAAAGAAAATTTAACAACTGAGCTCTGAAAGAATATCTAAGACAATGACTCCAGCAGTGCCCTGAGCTATTTCGGAATGGATATTTGTTTTAGAAGCACAAAACCAGTTTTTGATTATCTGTAACTAATTCAGGGATGGAAAAATAGAGGTGGTAGTTCAGTTTATAGTTGTGTATGCAGTACCTGGGCAGTAGGTACCCTGTTGGTGTTGCCTTGCATCCCTTAGACATGGCAACAAATATGAGCTGGCTGTTGACGCCAATTTAACACAGGGAAATGTAGGGAAGGGAAAGTTCTGAATTGGAGAATATTATAAGCTCATTTTATTTCTTACATGGCTAGAACAAATTAGTGAAATGTCTCTCATATCTCTGTAATTTTGTTAAGTAATGCCGTTTCAGAGTCATTTTTATTTTCATTAAACTCAGGCATATGTTTCATTAAACAGGGAATGAAGAGTCAGCTCGAACTATGGCTTTGACAGCACTGGTTAAGGTTATGCAGGAGTTGGAGTCCTCACACTCCCAGAAAATCCCGTTGGAATTGCAGGTTGCAGGAGAAAGTCAAGAAGCTGTAGGGAGACAGACTCAGGAGAATAAGGTGCTCAGCTTGGAGGAAGAGAAAAAAGAAGTGCTAAGGCAGTTCTGCATTTGGATTGGCCTGCAACTTTGTGAAATTTATTTTCTAGAGGAATTGTTCATTAATGGAAGAGTAACATGCCCCAAGGACTACCTTTGGTTTTTCATTCCTTGCTTGTGGTTCATTGATTGACACTCACAAAATCTTGTTATCCTAACCACAAGTTAAAGAGTTAATGATTAACAAGCAGTTCAGTTTGTTGAAACTCTCAGATTATAATCCATCTAAATGTTCAGGTTATGGTTCTTCATTCTTTGTTGCATTTTCCAGTGAAAGCTTATAAGTGTTACAGACTCTCAATTTTTCACTTTAGTTCTTTGGGATGTCAAGATCACATTTGTTGTGTGTAAAGTAGGGATAAAGCAGAGCTTTCTTGTTAAATAGTGTACTTCATTTGTAAAATTGAATTTGGATTGATGGAATTGGATCTTCATTTGTAAAATTGAATTTGGCTTTTTGGAAACAAATTTTTTTTTAATTAAAAAATTTATCCCGGCGTTTGAAAAACGACGGCGTTTATTAAAAACACCAGGATAAGTAGCATATGATGGCATTTATTAAAAATGATGGTAATAAAGTTAAACTCTTATGTCTACTACGACATTTTCAAAACGCTGCAAAAAAAAAAACTCTAATAACGGCCTTTATAAAAACGCCAGGAAAAAAATGAATGTTATAGTCTACGGCGGCGTTTCTTAAGTGTCGCAATAAATTCCTTTTATCAGTGTTTCTCGGAAACATTGGCAATATTATGACATTTCGTTTTCACCCGCAGCGTATTCTGAAGTCATGTGAAGCTATTGAAAGATATGGTGGCAGTTAAAGCACCAAAGTCGTGAATCAAACATAAATATTTGAACATTTTAAATACTTGGTTTGAAATACAGTTTAAATTTAACTTGTCTTTTAACCAAGTTAGTAAAGTCGTCGATAGGCGTACAAGAGGGAATTCACGGATGCAATCTCTTTTTGTTTCAAAAGCACTTTGGAGGAAATGGAAATAATTTGAAACTAGATAAAACGGAATGGTTCCTTTTTAAACGGAACCATTCCATTTTAACACTGTAATCAGTCTGATGAAACGGAACCATTCCGTTTTAACACTGTAATCAGTCTGATGAAACGAAACCATTCCGTTCAAATGGGTCATGAATATGCTAAAACGGAATGGTTCCTTTTTAAACAGAACCATTCCATTTCAACATTGTGATCAGTCTGATGAAACGAAATGGTTCCTTTTTAAACGGAACCATTCCGTTTCAACACTGTGATCAGTCTGATGAAATGGAATGGTTCTTTTTTAAACGGAATAATTCCGTTTCAACACTGTGATCAGTCTAGTGAAACGGAATGGTTCCTTTAAATCAGTCCGTTTCAACATTGTGATCAGTCTGATGAACGGACCAATTCCGTTTGAACACTGTGATCAGTCTAGTGAAACGGAATGGTTCCTTTTGATCAGTCCATTTCAACACTGTGATCAGTTTGATGAACAGAACCATTCCGTTTCAACACTGTGATCAGTCTAGTGAAACGGAATGGTTCCTTTTGATCAGTCTGTTGCAACACTGTGATCAGTCTGATGAACGGAACCATTCCGTTTCAACACTGTGATCAGTCTAGTGAAACGGAATGGTCCCTTTTGATCAGTCCGTTTCAACACTGTGATCAGTCTGATGAAACGAAATGGTTCATTTTTAAACGGAACCATTCCGTTTCAACACTGTGATCAGTCTGATGAACAGAACCATACTTTTAAAATTTCATGTCATTCAAACTACCAACTTATTCACATAAACAACACCTTCCCGCTATCCTATATAGAAAACCTAAAATGGGGGGAAATAAACTTCACAATACCATAAAGACATGTTCTAGATTGATTGTCGAACATTTACAAGAGATGAAAGCAAACACTCTGAAATCAGCAAATGCATGGCTTCCTTTGCTTAATAATAAATATTCCCTCTGCTTTCGGACCAATCTTTGCTTCGAGCTTTAAGATTCAGACAGCATGGTCAAACAGAAGATGTTTCTCCAACCCCATTATCTGAAGTTGTACATGCATGGAGCATAGTACAGGTATCTGTCATTTCAAGGAATTGCTCTGCATTGTCCATCAACAGAGGTCCATATTCAAAAACTAGCTTCTTGCACTGCCAGAAAAATTGAAATAGCACACAAACAGATATAAGCAAGAGAAATGAATTGGCTTTTCTGGAAAATTGGTTCATTGCATATTTGTGGAAAGTCGTAGAAAAAATTCCTCTAAATTAATGGATGGACAGACAACCTAGTTGAGGTAACTTATTGGGACTGGAATATATTAAAAAAAAATGGCCCACAAAGGTGAATGTTTATGAGAAGGTTTTTAGAATGGATTACATAATGGAAATTCATAGTGTCTTTAAAAATGAGAAATTGGTGCACTTGTAGTTGAATAAGGACCCAAATCTTAAAGGAAACAAGAAAACATATGAGTCCAAATCAATGACCTGTAAAAACAGATAAGATACAAAAGTCTTCACCTCCTTCACATAGCTCTCCACTGCATCACATCCCTTTAGAAGAATCTCGATTACATCCAACTGCAATAATTACCAAAGATAAGTAAAAGCGTCAATTAGAAACAGCCACCATATAAGTCGCATCCATTAAAATATGAAGATGAATAAGGGCCATTACTGAGTGCTGGTCCCACCTATGTGGGGTCCTGGGGCATGATTTTGAGATCAGACCTAACCTTTGGTATTTTTATACAAAGTGGCGCCCTGAAGACTCAAACCAGGCATTTGCCTTGGTGGGCCAGAACTTCAATAAGGCAGAACATTGCAACGAACAGAATAATTAGACCAAGAGAAATCACCTGATTAGATAATAAAGGTCTTTTGAGTCACTATTCTCTATACCTAAAATGTGTAGTGTGCAAGAATTAAGATATTTCTGCAGAAGAATTTAGAGGTGGGAATAGACAAACCTTGCAGCAGCACACCCAAGACAAAGCGCTTAGCCGAGCTCAGTATAACTTTCTTCGTTGCAGTTGATTTATTATTGTGTTTCTACATAGTATTATAAATCAAGATGGTAGCTAATGAAAAAGATATACCAAGAACAATGAGTAAACGGAGTAAAATTCTAAAAATAGAATAAACATCAAGAATTCAAAACATTGTCTACACATATTATGCTTCTTTCCATTATGGTAAAGTGAAGAGAAAATTATCAAAATAATGGAAGGGAAATTTTAAAACCATGAATGACCTCAAATAAGAATATAAAAATATGATTATTAATAAAATGGTCAAAAAGAAGGCTCGTCAAATTCATAATAAAGATTGAGGTACTGATTTCACAAAAATGCTACACTTAATATTACTCTAAAGCTTTTGTGGGTTGATATGGTGCAGAATTAGACACTCATGTTGCAGGCAGAGTAAGAAATCTAGGAAAATGTGTCCTAGCCAAAAACTAGAAACAGACACATGATTAAGAAAAAGTTGACAAGTTAGCAGTAGAAAGAGATCCAAAACTACAAGTAGAGGGAGGTCAATATTGAAGAGACCCAAATGACCTTTTCATCACCTTCCCCTTCCCCAAACACATTTGGAATCAGCCCCTTGCTTCCATCTGGCCCTGGTGTAGACATCCCCAGCCCTTTGAGATGGAGTGCTGCAGGCTCACCTCTTCTTTTGGTGTTTCCTCCATTGCAGGGAGGTTGTTATTTGGCGCTTGAGTTTCCCACATTTGGTTGGAGCGGAACCTTTGCAGATGGACCCCCAAATCTCATTCCCTTGAGCATATTTGGAAAGCCATCTGCAAGATGTCAACTCCAAACCTTCTTTCCTTAATCCCAAACCCCTATTAGACCCCCAAGGGACATATTGTTGTTACCTGATGCCTAGATCCTTCTTTATTCTTTTTGAGGCTCTAATAGCCTTTGTGTCCCCCCCCCTTTTTCCCTCCTTGTATTTTTCTATCTTTCCCTTTTTGGCTGTTTATATTATCTTTTTTAGAGCAAATTGCACTTGCACCCCAAAATGGAGGCCTAAAAGCACGGACACCCCACTTTATGTTTAAAAAGCATAGAAACCCCAAAATTGGATTTTCATTGGATATATTTGTCCAATTTGTCACTGAAAACCTTTCAGACACTGTTTATTATACGGATATTTTTTAAAAAATAAACAGTGATTTAATTGTTTTCAATAATAAATTTGACAAATATATTCAATAAAAATCCAATTTTGGGGTCTTTGTACTTTTAAAACATAAAGTGGGGTGTCAGTGCTTTAAGGCCTCCATTTTGGGTTGTCAGTGCAATTTGCTCTATTTTTTATTTACACAAAAAATATCAAATTTTTTTCAACACATGGGCACTGTAAAGCTCGACAATACAACATGCACATAATCATGCACATACATAACAGTGGCAACACATATTACTTGGATAAATATATGAGATTTGGTCCCTTTTTTCTATCACAAGAAATATTGAGTATCCAATTTAGGGTAAGTCCATTAACATTTCTGCTAACTCTATATGGTCCCCAACAGAGGGACAATGGAATTTGTGTGAAGACTCCTACCAAAACAACCTCTAGTTTCAACTAATTTTGGCCATAAAAAATAAAAAATAAAACCAAGTGAAAAAGGAACATCACATTTCTGATGGATGACTGAATACAAGAGATGTAACAAGAAATTCACACACAATAAAAGATCAAGTTGAATATAATATTATAAAGGAAACTGAATAATTGACAAAAGACCCAAAGAACTGAAAGAAAAGGTAAAATACTATTATCTAAAGTATGAAGCTTTGCTTTCTGTGAATAAAATATATGTATGAAGAATCAACAAAATAAGTGCATTGCATAGAATTTCTTTTTCCTATGGAAGTAGAGGATGAGCTTACTCTTTTCCAATATCCCGCACAAAGTAAACTTCCATTGGTGTCAACAAATCAAAATTTCCATTACCGTGAGAAAATAAAGTTAAAGGTCAACCTCAATTTGGATGAATCTTATAAAATAATACAACAGAAAAATATCACTGAATGATACTTCAATTTAAATGTAAGAACAAATAAAGAGGATTGTATATGGGATTACCCCAGTGCATCATGTCTCGTTAAGGTTCTTCACCAATCTTCATGAAATTGAATCAAATATATGTACCTGTAAATTCAAGTTAGAGTTCTAGAATTTACCTTGAATACCAAACTAATTGAAACACCAACACTGAAAAGGAAAAATGGCACTGCAAGGGTAACACCGAACCATGGGGAGTGATTAATGGATGGAAATGCTCCACCAGCATCATCAACTAGAATCATTAACTAGATGAATCAGAAATTAAAAGCTAGTCAAGCTAAGTAAACAGAAATTAAGCACAAAGCCATTAATCAAAACAATCCAAGAATGAGCTTGATGAGAAACTGTATCAAAATAATCCAATTCTAACAGTTAAACACTAACATCGAGGTTGACTATTAAGTAGCTCTAAATTTAGCACTATCTTTTAGTAGTCATTGTATTGATCACCACATGCATGGCTAGTTATAATTTGTACGTGTGCCAAACTCATGTAGAATCAGAATGTATGGCACAGGAAAAGAAATAATTTGTACGCGTGCCAAACTCATGTAGAATTAGAATGCATAGCACAGGAAAAGAAAATGAAACATTACACATTATGGTATGACATACAGGATTCTATGGTTCCAAGGAAACACTACAAAAATAAACTGATTTGAGCTAGGCTGTCAAAACCTAGGACGTGGTTCTTGATGGAAACTTGACTTCAAAATTAAAGAAAATGAGTTTAAATGAGACAAGCAAAAAGCTTCAGAGGCTGCATATTTGATGAAATTAGAATATGAGTTACTGATCTGAATTTCAGTAGGAAAACCTTAAGTGTTTTGATGTAAAGAAGCTAGGGTTTCAGAAAATTGCTTGGATTTTAACGAGAGAAAACCTGATTCAAAGCTCAAGCTAGAACTTGAATCAAGGGAATTGCAATGTAATTGCATAAAATTACAAACAAAAAGAAGAGGATGAAGTGACGGAACTTATCACACCTAGGTTTTCTAGAATCAGTGAGGTCTTTGGGTTGTCATATTCAAGACCTGGAACAGAATCTCATCTTCACCACCAATTCTGAAAGAAGAGGAAAAAACCAAAATTGAGAATAATTCTCCAAAACAATAGTAAAATATGGTCAGGGCCAAAACATTTTTTATTGAGCTCATCCAATTAGACATCTCATTTATCATCATGGGTAAAGAACATAGAAGTATATAGAGACACTTGACGTCATATTAAGCTAGAATCCCAAAATTGAAATCCTGTCACATTTCTATACATAGTAGATATCTAGTTGATGCGTCCAAAATCTGCTCAGCCCTTAGATCTCCTCGTGATGTCCTGCAAAACGAAAGCGTCAGATGTGGCCCGACCGCTGGGGTCGGGAGTCCACCTCCGAAGGCTAAGTCAGTTGATGAACTTAATCACAAACGGCTCTGCTAGAAGCGCAGAGCTTAAGGAATGAAGAACTGGGAAGGGTGATCTAGATAGCAGATCGCTGATAGTTTAGGTCTATCAGTATGTATCTGAACCTGAGTCTCAGATAGTATTCTTTTTTCGATCCCCTCACCTTGTATGGTAGTGAGGTTTATATAGAGTGTACCTTCGAATCTCCTTCGTTGGATGCACTTGAGCCTTCTTCGGGTAGTCGTTGGATCTTATCAGTTAGATCCGTTGAGCAATAGACTTCTACTAGTTTGGGCTAGTAGAGGACTCCTGAGATAACCTTTAGGTTATGCGATGATTATCCCTTCGATAATGATTATCCGCAGCCGTCAATTCGAGTCTGCCATCATTAGGGTGATTACCCTAATCCATAAGTAGGATTAGGGCACGCTTGCAGCCGAATAAGCTTTCTTCTTCAGCAAGCCATCTTCCGGATCCGGTTCGCTCGGGAGCTAGTCGGATCTCTCCGTCTCGACCGGGTTGAGGGTCGGACCAAGTATGAACCCGATCTGATCATAATCTCTCCATATCACGAGCCCCCCAGACCAAGCGTTCGATCGATCCCGAGGGCTTGGTTTTTAACTGGGTTCGTCGTCAGGTGATAATCTATGCGTGCTTCATTAAATGTCATATCACATTTAATGCGGTGGTCACTTTTCCTCGAGCGTTGTGAGTGTAAGGCCACATATCTCCTTGCAGTTGATCTATCGTGGCTCACGTCATCCAAGCGACGGTTTCCGAACGCCTATTTCGGATTCGTGAGTTCAAACTTTCAAAACGTCTTTCAATCTTGATCGTTGATTTTGAATCAATCTCGATATTTCAGATTCCCAAACACTCGTGCGGGAGTTTTAAAAGCGGTTCGTTGTCTTCGTAGGTTTCATTCTTCCTGTCTGGAATTTGAACCTTTGTTGTCTGCTTCGCGCCTTCCTGCTCTCAAGCTTCCGCCTCACTGAATCAGTAAGTTTACTGGTCTTTTTCTTTTTGTAGTTTACTGAAACAAGTAATGGCGAACGATAGGGCTTCTCTGGTACCCATTGTTGGTAATAGCAGTGAGGCTTTTGCTTCTCCTGCTCACGAACAGTCGGATAGTGATAACAAAACCTTAACTGTCCTCTGGCACGAGTTCGCTGAAGTTTCTCAAAAAGGTTTTGAAAGAAAAACCGAAACTTCTCCTGTCCTTCTCGAGTCTGGATCTTCCAAGATTGTCGAGTCTTCTAGGCAGCCTCAAACTTCCGCGTCCGATGGTGGACCTGGCTCTGTTCCCTCCATTTACGATGAGGAAACCCTTCTTTCAGCTGTCCAAGATTTTGATTTTCCTTCCTCATATCAGGTTAGGGCTCCCCACCCTGATGAGAGGGTTGATTCATCCCTTTCGGGTGAATTTTCTCTGTACATAGATGCACTGGAAAGCAAGGTTCGCTTTCCCTTTTTTAATCCTTTGTTCTCCGCAGTTCTGAATCATTGGAATATTTGTCCCGAAATGCTCCTCCCCAATAGCTGGCGTCTTATCGTCGGCTTCTTGGGTTTGTGTTTTGAACTTGGCATTACGCCATCTCTTTCTCTCTTTGTACATTTTCATGTTCTTTCTATCTCCCATCCTCCCGGATGGGTTTTTCTGTCCAAACGCAATAAGGCTGAACTTGATTGGAGGGGCAGCATCCTTGTCAAAGGAACTTGCCCTTCAAACCACAAAAGATGGCGCGAACGATACTTTTTCTATCGAGCGCCTCCATCAGATCTTAACTTCCCAACCACCTGGAGGAGGTGTACTTCTTCTTCCGAGAATAACCGAGACCTTCCCTTATCCAGAGAAGACGAGGTGGCCATCAGGAAGATCAAATCCATTCCGTGGTATCAAGAGATACATGGACTTGAAGTGGAGTATAACTCCATCCTTCAGTACTGGGGCTTGGCTCATTGTGAGCTTCTAACCACCATCCTTTAATTTGACTGAAGTGATATGTTTTTAATTCTGACTCTTGTCCTTCTTCTTTGCAGTGCCTCCAAGAATGAACCCTGAAAGCCTGCGGGTGAAGGCCGCTAGGGCCGTTGTGACAGCCGAGCAACGATCGCCCAGAGCTTTGACCGTAGATCAAGAGGCTTCTATTCCCTCTCCCGACCCCTCTTATAGGGGTATCAGGAATATCAGGCCCGTGGCTGATGTTTCGGGTAAAGGGAAGAAACCGATGGTGGAGAGGTCTAATGTCTCTTCCTCCGCCCGAACCAAGAGGAGGCATGACACAATTGATGCTCCCTCCAATAAAAAATGCAAAGCTTCAACGGATGGTGAGGAGGTCTTCACCCCCCAGTGGACCCTGAAGCTGACCGACAGGGTGACTCGGGATCCCGAGAAAGCTGCAGAATGGAGCTCCCTCAGTCTTGCTCCTTCTGATCGCCAAGAATTTGAAGCCCTGGATGACACCTCCCTTGTTAGTCAATCTACAAGGTACCGGTCTTCTTGCTTAGTTATTTTTTCATAATTCCTTATGACTTCTTCGATATTTTCCGCCTTCCCGGGGAATGCTTGTGTTGAGCTTTTATCAACACATGGAAGCATTGAGCCGGGTTGGTCGCACCAGCTCCTTGCTGCAAACCTGTGAAGAGAATTTGGCGAAAGCCAATTCTGAAATAGACCAGCTGACTGCAGCTGCCGTGGAGCTGCAGAAAAAGCATGAGGAAGAAGTGATCTCCCTCAAGGAGGCCCTCGAAGTGTCGAAGATTCGTGCCGCTGCTGCCGAGTGCGAGGCCAGGAAGCAAAAAGTAGCTGCCACGTTGTTTGGTGACAGACTTGAATTCAAAAGTAGGGAGCTCGAAGAACATCTGAAGTTGGCGATCCCTAGCAAGCCCGAGCATATAAAGCCAGAGCTTCGAAAGGAGTGTGTTCGGAAATACCTGAACAGCGTACCTTTCTCCGAGCTGCTAGGTATCTACAACCTTCAAGCTTATCGCTTGGGGCAGAACGACGTTTGGGAGCGAATCCTCGGATCAATCCCCGCCTTCGACCTTTGCTCCTTTTCGTGAGGTGTGCCACAAAGAGGTCTTCGGGAAAGTTGGTATGAATCTCCCGGACTGGGCTCAGGAAGAAGATGATCCTTTTCCAGCTGACCCTCAATATGAGGCATACCTGGCTGACGAGCCGGCACTTCCAGAGGAGAAATCACAAGCCGAGTCTCAAGTTGTTGCTGTAGAGGACTCAGCCGATGCCATTCTTGAGGAAGGCTCTTCTCATGATCCTGAGAAAAGTCCTCCCGACTAGGGTCCCTCGGGCAACAATGAAGAAAAGGCTTAGGGAGTTATCTTTTTGTACAGATTTACCCTTTATTTAATGAATAGACATTTCTTTCTCATGTTGGCCTTTATATTTCCCCGTCTCTTGCCGAAATCTTGCCTTGAATATCAAAGTATTAATGATAAAACTCATCACTTAACTTTACATTCCTCACCGAATAATAATCTTGTAGAAATATTGTGAAGATGCGTTTCGGGAAGATGCATTAATCTTCTCCACTACTTCATTTATTGCAAAGTCCGCACGTTTCCCTTCTGCGAAGTTCAAACGTTTTCTTGCCTTTGTATACCATTCACTGTTTCCAATGAATCAGAAATACATCCATTATTTTAATGGCGGTGCGACGATTGGAGGTATCTCTGCATCAGGTGCTCGCTTCCACATGTTTCCATGTGGCATCCCTCCGACCGTTGATCTTGCTTTCTGCGGATTTCGAAGCATCATTTCGATCTAGGTCATCGGTTGTCCTTAGCCTTCAACCGTCGTCTTAATACCTGAGGCTATTTAAAGCCTTCGTGGGTACTCTCCATCTATCCTGTCTTTTGCAAGTTAGATTTGCTAAAGTGTTAAAGAAACCTTTCGTCCTTCGGCCTGCTTCTGTATTCCTCGTACTCCAACAATAGCTCTATCAACTTCTGAACAAGTGAGTTTCTTGATTACTCATCTCTTTCCCCACTTCCCCCCTGAGTAAACCGCACAGTAGTTATACTTGGGGTTTAGTTATTTGGGTTTGTTGGAAGTAATAAAAGACTAGGGTTTTCCCTCTTGTTGTTGTCGTTTATTTCTGTACTGATACGGCTTGTTTGTTTGCATAGTGGCTCCCAAGATCAACCCGAACTTTATCAGAGCAAAATCGTGCAAGAAAATCGTTCCGTCGGTGGTGGTTGGGGCCAGTGCGGTGGTTTCATCTAGTGAATCCTCCAAACGTAAGGCGACTGCTGCCGGTGAATCTTCAAGTCAGATTCCCACAGTTTCTATTGATGTCGTCCCTGCGCCTCCTTTGCCCGAAGTGATCGCTCGTCTTTCCCAAGAAGATCTTAATCACTCCGTTGCCGATGGTGCTGCCGACGCCCCTGCTGGTGAGACTGTTGGTGCACCCCCGAAAGAGACTCTTCGGGCATCCGAGGCAACTATGTTGGCGTCGATGAAGGTGTGGTCCCAGCAGGTGCTGCTCCTATTTCCAACTCCGGTGCTTGTTTGGCATCCTCCTCCTCTCCTTCCGAGTTGGAGGATTTTGCCACTAGGAAGCGCCGTCGGGTGACAAGTGATGCAGCTCATCCTTCTCTTGGTGTAGCTCATCCTTCTCATCCTTCGCCTGAATTAGTGTAAAACGAGTTTGACAGAGCGTTGGAATGGTGTACTGCTGCTCGAATGACTTCGAGAGCGCAGTTCTTTCCAAACTTCCGGATGAAGTCTTTACGAAGTCACTTGGTGATGTAAGTCTTTCTTCATTATCCTCGATTCTGAAAAATTACTTTTCTGCTCCTCGTTAACTCGGAAGTTGTTTGCGGGAGTCTTGCTAGTAACTTCCACAACCAAGTGGAAGCGAGTTACTAGGCTCGATAGATTGAGCAATGAAGTTTCTAGGCTTCGGGAAATCTCCGAAGCTAAAGATGTTGAGATTGCTCGCCTTCGGAATCTAGCTTGGGAGGTGGCGGGGAGAAAAAAATTCGATGATTGGTCGTCTTCGATCGGACTTGGATGATGTCGGGGAGAAGATCCGGCGACCGGAGCGAACAGTTGGAAAGTCGGGAGCCAAAGGATCTGAAACGTTACCGAAAGGCAAGCTGTCGTTCCTTTGCCCGAATCCCTTCCAATTGATGTTTGCAGAGCCTGCGTCTTCAAGTATTTACACGGTAAGCCTTTTGTTGATATGCTTTGAATGCTTATAACTTGCGGGTGTACCGGGATGGTGAGAACGAAGTATGGGAATCAATATTAAGGAAGGATCCTCATTTTGATACGACTCCCTACGGTCTTGTTTGCCATCATGAAGTATTTCTTGACACGGGTATTCCTCCTCCCGATTGGACCAAGGATAAGATTGATCCTCCACCTTCCGATCCGGATATTATGCATTATCCGGAAGATTCTCCTGTTTATTCTCCCCTGGAAGAAGTCAATTATGATGAGCTGAGCTTGTCCGAATGCGAGTTTGGTCGAGGACCATGCTTCTCCTGGACAAAGAGTATGAAATTGCGGAGGATTTTATGCATACCGAAATATTTTTGTAATCCTCATTTCTTCTCTTCTTTTCCTTGAATCCCCACCAATGGTTGACTCATATGTTTGTTCTAGCAAAGTCGTGTTGATCTTGTATAACTTCTCAACAGTCACCTATGATGACTTTCTTTTTTGACCGAAGATTGTATCTAGCTGTTGTAATTGTTTTGATACTGGCCTCTTTGGATCTTTTGAAGAAATAAGAAATTAACTTTATCTTGAACTTTGCTAGCCACTTGAATTGCTGTTGCATTAGGTCTTAGTTGTTTGAAACAATGCCTTTACTTAAGGATTTCCGGAGAAATACAATAAGTCTGAGAAGGAACTCACTCGGGTTTTAAACTGATGCCTTTACTTAAGGATTTCTGGAGAAATACAATAAGTCTGAGAAGGAACTCACTCGGGTTTTAAACCGATGCCTTTACTTAAGGATTTCCGGAGAAATACGATAAGTCTGAGAAGGAACTCACTCGGGTTTTAAACCGATGCCTTTACTTAAGGATAATTCAAAAATTCAATAAGTCTTTAAGGAACTTACTCGGGTTTTAAACCGACGCCTTGCAAAAGGAACTCACTCGGATTTTCATCAGATGCCTCGACTTAAGAAAGTCCAAAAATTTCCATAAGTGTTGAAGGACCCACACGAATTTTCATCCGATGCCTTATAGTTGGATCTTGTTCTTGAATGTGGTGTATGATGCCCCCCAATCAAAAGATAGTTTGTTGAAAGCCAAAAATTGCATTGATTGAGTTGAAAATGATTACATCGCGAACAAAATTAAAATCATCCTCAAGGATAAAACTTTTTGAGATGCCTAGCATTCCACGAACGATCCAACTCTTTCTGGGTGTTGATGTTCTTCAGCTTGTAAGCTCTTGAACCGACCGGTTTCACAACCATATAAGGTCCTTCCCAGGAAGGGTCTAATTTTCTTTGGTGACGCGGGTCAGAAGCTAGGGTGTTTCTCAACACCAAATCTCCGGCTAAGTACCGACGATTCTTCACTCGAGTATTATAATGAGACGCTATCCTTCTTTGATAATGTTGAGTTCGTGCTATTGCCTTTGCCCGAACTTCGTCCAACAAATCAAGACTATCAAGCAGCTCTTGTTCATTTGCTTTTTCCTCGAACTCACGATCCCGTAATGTCCCCGCCATTATCTCCACTGATGCCAATGCTTCGGATCCATATGCCAACCTGAATGGAGTTTCTCCTGTGGGTGTTCGAACCGTAGTTCTATAAGCCCACAGTACATTATGAAGTTCTTCGACCCAAGAAGCTTTGTCAGCTTCGAGTCTTCTCTTTATTCCTTCCAGTAGCGTTCGGTTATTAACCTCTACCTGTCCATTACTTTGGGGGTATGCCACTGAGGACATACGATGCTCGATCATATATGTTCCACAGAATTGCTCAAATTGTGGACGGTCGAACCGAGTACCATGGTCGGTGACAATAATCTTTGGAATCCCAAAGCGATATATGATTGATTCAAGCACAAATTTCTCCACTTCTTTCTCGGTAATTGCCGCCGGTGTGTAACCGGCTTCCACCCATTTTGTGAAGTAATCAATTGCTACTATCGGATATTCCCGTCCGCCTTGATGCCTTGGTGAATTTGCCCATGATATCAATTCCCCACATTGCAAAGGGAATGGGATTTAGAATTGAAGTCATAGTTTCCGCCGGGCGCTTCGATCTTTGTAGCATGAATTTGTCAGTTACCACATCGACGAACGTACTCCATAGCAGCCTCTTGGACCTTAGGCCAATATAACCCAAGTCTCGAGAATTTTGTGAGCCGGGGCTCGTCCACCCATGTGAGCTCCACAAATTCCTTCATGAACCTCGACCAAAGCTGATTTTGCTCCTTCGGGGCCTATACATCTCATAAGGGGTTCAGCATAAGATCTTTTGTATAGTCTCCCATTCTGAATGACAAATCTAGCTGATCGAATCTTGATCAACCTTGCCTCTACTGGATCCTCAAGTAATTTGTCATCCCTTAGATACTCGATTGTTGGATCCATCCAGCAACGTTCTGCTTCAATATAAGAAATTTCTTTCTCATGATAACTTGGAAAAGTTATCTCTTCAATGTAGACCGAAGGGTCTAGATTCTTTTCCTTGGCATTGGCTAGTCGGGATAGCTCATCTCGCCACTGAATTTTCATTCCTCGAAATCCGAGATATCTTCAAATTCCGAAATTGGTTTTGAAATGCCTGCACTATCTCTTGATATTTCTGCAAGCGTGGTTCTTTAATACCATACTCCCCCTGGACTTGGTTGACTATAAGTTGAGAGTCACTATAAATAGTAACATCTGCAATAGATAATGCTTTTTACAATCGAAGTCCTGCTATCAGAGCCTCATATTCTGCTTCGTTATTACTTGCGTCAAATGCGAATCTCAAAGCATATCGAATAATAAATCCTGTTGGACTTTTTAATAGAATTCTAGCTCCTGCTCCATCTTTATTACTCGAACCATCCACATATACCTCCCAAGTGGTTGGTATAATGGGATCCTCAATGGTGGGTTCCACTTGGTGCGGTAGTTTCTACTACAAAGTCGGCTAATGCCCGAGCCTTGATTGCAATTACGGGCTTAAAGCTCACTTGGAACTCGCTGAGTTCAACCGACCGAGGACACCATCCTTCCGGACAAATCAGGTTTGTTAAGAACTTTACTAAGAGGAAAAGTTGTAAATACCTCAATTGGATGAGCCTGAAAATATGGCCTTAGCTTCCTGGCGGCCATCATGAGAGCCAGAGCCTGCTTCTCAATCTGTGAATATCTTGTCTCCGCATCTAGCAACACTTGGCTTACATAGTGAATCGGCCACTTGTTTTTTATCTTTTCCCGAACAAGTCTTGCACCGACCGCCGAAAGGGACGTCACTAGATATAGCTGTAATACTTCCCCCTTCTACAGTGCCGGGACAGGATCGGTGGTTGTCCAAGTGCTTCTTTTAATTCCTCGAAAGCTTTCCGGCACTCTTCGATCCACTTTGCTTCCTTACGCCCTTCGGGTCTTTAAGTGCCTTGAAGAAAGGCAAACATTTTTCTCCGGACTTGGAGATGAATCGATTTAAAGCAACAACTCTCCTGTTAAACACTTTGTACATCCCGAACGGTTTTGGGAGCCTCCATACCAATCAGAGGTTGTATTTTGGCAGGATTAGCCTCAATTCCCCTCTGTGATACCATGAAGCCCAAAAATTTGCCCGAGGAGACTCCAAAGGCACATTTTTCTCGGGTTTAGCTTCATTTGATGTTTCTGCGATGCGAGAATACCTCGGTCAAATCTGCAATATGATTTGCTTTTGTAAAGCTTTTCACTAGCATGTCGTCAACATAAGCTTCAACATTCTTTCCTATCAGCTCTTTGAAAATCTTGTTGACGGCCCTCTGATATATTGCTCCTGCATTCTTCAAACCAAAAGGCATGACCTTGTAATAATAGCTCTCACGATCAGTCATGAAAGCCGTATACTTCTCATCCTCCTTATTCATAAGGATATGATTATACCACTGAGTAGGCATCCATGAAACTTAAAGTTTCATATCCTGCGATCGCATCTATCAAGAGGTCAATCCGAGGCAATGGGTAGCAATCTTTTGGGCAAGCTTTGTTAAGATATGTGTAGTCTGTACACATCCTCCACTTCCCATTCGCCTTTTTTACCATTACCACGTTGGCCAACCAAGTTGGGCACTCAATTGGTTCTATGAAACCAGAATTCTTAAGTTTTTCAACTTCGCTTCGAACGGCTTCATACTTTTCAATGGAGAAATTTCTTCTTTCTCGTATCCTTGGTTTCGCCTTAGGGTCTATCCGAGTTTGTGCTCTCGCAATGGCCCGATCGATTCCGGGCATGTCCTCGGCAGACCATGCAAATACATCTTTATTCCGTTGAAGAAAAAACTTCAACTCATCTTTAAATTCTTCCAATTTGTTCGGACCCGATATAAGTAATCTTTTTCTCATCCTCGGTACACGGCTGGATTTGTTCCAACTTCTCCATTGGTTTGGGTATTTGCATCTCTGTCTCTTCCTGATCATCTCGAACTTCTATGGGGAGGGCAGTTACCTTCCTCGGGCCCTCCTTGTCTTTTAAATAGGCAACATAACACTGCCGAGAGATCTTCTGGTCTTGGATAAAGATGGTCGCCTGAGGATCATATTATAAGCTGGCAGTTCCCGAACCACCAAAAAATTGATTTCGGACAATTGTTTCCTTAGGAAAACTTCCAATGGATAAATCCAACTGGACCGATCCTTCCGCCACTGCAGATGACCCTGAAAAACCATATAGATGTGTGGATGAAGGTTTCATCAAGTCCTGATCCACCTTCAATTTTTGATACACTTCGTAGGAAATAAGGTCAGCTGCAGACCCTGTATCAATCAAAACTCTATGCACTTCCCGTCATGCAATCTCTACCTTGATGACTATAGCATCATCATGAGGTAAACAAACATCTCTTTCGTCTTCCTCGCTAAAGGTGATAGAATCTTCACCATTCAGCTTCTTCCGCTTCTGCGTCTCTCCGGTTCCAACAAATTTGGATTTGTTTTCAGACTCCGGAGTGATTCGGGCTCTGGTCCCCCGAAGATGGTAAGGATCGGTGACCGAGTAGCTTCAATCACCTCCTTGCCTTTCTTAGACTTCGGGGCCTCCCTTGATTGTTCCGAACTAATCGAACGATCCCTTTTAGGAGCAGCCGCACGTGGCTCACGTGGCTCTTCCCTTCTTCTCGCTAACGTGGCCCGGACGAGATGTCCCCGAGATATCAATCTCTCAATATACGCCTTGAGATGACGACAGTCATTAGTATAATGACCATAGTCCTTGTGGAATCGGCAATACTTTTCTCGATCCTGCTGCTCTCCGGGTTTCAAAATAATTTTAGGCGGCCACTTTAAAATATTTTTTCTTTTGAGGATATTTAAAATATCAGCCCGAGGAGCATTCAATGGAGTGTACTCACTTTTACCGGGGGACCTTTGGCGCCAAGGCTGAGATTTTCCAACCCGATCACGGACATTTTTCTTTGGCTTTCGCTTCGCTCGGGAGCCTTCCGTTCCTTATTGGAGACTTTATTATCTCCTTGGCGCGCATCTAGAATCTCCATGACTTCAGCCTGCTTCCGGCATCTCTGTACCAACTCGGCATAAGTCGCGAGGCATATCCTGTAGTAATAACTCCGGGAGTTTCCGATTAGTGAGTCCCGTGAATAGAGCAGTTTTGGCTACTTGTTCATCCAAAATTTCTATCTCCATCGTTACTTTGTTGAATCTTTTCGAAACTCTCGATTGATTCGCTCTTTCCTTGTTTGACAATACACAAGGTTTCTTCCGTTTTCTTGACCTGTATTCCACTCTGGAATTGCCCTATGAATTGGCGCGCCAATTCGTCAAAGTTACGATCCTCCCGAGGGGAGGTTCGAAAACCACTTTTGTGCTTGCTCAGTAAGTGATGAACCAAAAACCGCATAAAATTTCATCGAATTACCCGAAAGCGCCATGGTCGTTGGTAATAGCCGATGTGAGCTGTTGGATCTCCGGAGCCATCGAATGTTGAAAAGGTAGGCAAACGGAAGTTATGGGGAAACCGATATCCCGCAATTGGCTCGGCAAGGGAGTCTTCCGAATAACCGAGTAAATATCCTCAATTATTCTTCCCTTAGCCAAGCGCCCTAATTTCTCATTGATGTTGGCCAATTCCTGACCAATCTGGGTCGGGTGATCTTCAGCAATATGATCAGGACCTCGATTAACACGATCATCTCGTGCTACTCGATCATCACGAACAGCCCGTCCTTCCCGAGCATTCCTCTCGTCGCGAACTGCTCGATCATCACGAACGGTTCTTCTAACAGTGGGTGAGTGAGTTCTTACCCCTGTATCCAACCTTGTGTTTGAATCAGTTGTACTCTCTTGCGGTTTGTCGAACCGATCGTCTCGCCTCGGTTGATCATCGATCCTCCTAAGTCCTCGGTCTCCTTCACGGAAATTCTGATCAATATTCCGGTCTTTAGCCAATCTCTGGTCACGTGGCAATGCACGTCTCCCTGAATCGCGCTGATCAGGCTCTTGTGGTAAAACCACTCGTCTGGTGAGCATGCGGAGTGCTTGGCTCACCTCCAAGAGTTGAATCTTTACCTGATCCAATTGATCTTGGATTGTATCAGGAGGAGGATTACATCCTCCCTGGCCACCATCTACCTCGATAGGATTTTGGCTTTCTTGGGGAATATCTGGATTATTCACTCCAGGGATCTGAACACCGGAATTGCGTTGTGCAGCGGCTGCTGATCTAGTCACCATGGCTTTTCAAGTTGTTTCCCACAGACGGCGCCAATTGATGCGTCCAAAATCTGCTCAGCCCTTAGATCTCCTCGTGATGTCCTGCAAAACGAAAGCGTCAGATGTGGCCCGACCGCTGGGGTCGGGAGTCCACCTCCGAAGGCTAAGTCAGTTGATGAACTTAATCACAAACGGCTTTGCTAGAAGCGCAGAGCTTAAGGAATGAAGAATTGGGAAGGGTGATCTAGATAGCAGATCGTTGATAGTTTAGGTCTATCAGTATGTATCTGAACCTGAGTCTCAGATAGTATTCTTTTTTCGATCCCCTCACCTTGTATGGTAGTGAGGTTTATATAGAGTGTACCTTCGAATCTCCTTCGTTGGATGCACTTGAGCCTTCTTCGGGTAGTCGTTGGATCTTATCAGTTAGATCCGTTGAGCAATAGACTTCTACTAGTTTGGGCTAGTAGAGGACTCCTGAGATAACCTTTAGGTTATGCGATGATTATCCCTTCGATAATGATTATCTGCAGCCGTCAATTCAAGTCTGCCATCATTAGGGTGATTACCCTAATCCATAAGTAGGATTAGGGCACGCTTGCAGCCGAATAAGCTTTCTTCTTCAGCAAGCCATCTTCCGGATCCGGTTCGCTCGGGAGCTAGTCGGATCTCTCCGTCTCGACCGGGGTCGAGGGTCGGACCAGGTATGAACCCGGTCTGATCATAATCTCTCCATATCACTAGTCAATTATAAAATTAACTTGATTTTACAGGATTTTGGCTCCGTTACTTAGAAAATCAAAAAAGACCAAAATGAAGCGAACGATGCAGGTTCTAGATCATCATATCCTACCCAAAGAAAATCTCTAACAATAACATCAAGATTTTAATATTAAAAAATAAAATAAAAAAAGAAGAAGATATTTCGATGTTTGAAAAGTAAATGGACAGGCAAAGCTGGAACCTGTCATAAAATACATTGAGTCTCATCAATAAGTGAACATAAATTAATCTAAAAAAAATGCTATCTACATTTGAACTAAAAAACGAGCACAAAGTTCTAGGGACCCTTGATCCACTGAAAGAAGCAGATTGACACAAGTAAATAGCCATCTTTCAAAAATTATGAGGTTAATTGTAAAAGGTTGAGTAACTAATTATAGGCATTAAGGAAATGCCTTTTAGACATGCACATCTGCGCTTTGAGATTAGGGTGCAAGTTCTCAATAGTGAGATGCATTTTGTTCTTCTTTACCTATTTCTTTTAACAAGTGAAGTTTAATTGCTAAACTATTGTAAAGGAGAGTACAGCTATAAACTTTGGTTACAATCAGCAAATAGCTGAGGAAGACTAAATAGTTGAGGTTAAGACATGATGCCATTCTACAAAGAGATTTTCTTATGATGATATTGTGCTCCCAACCTTAATCAACACACAATAAGCCAATTCAAAGGTCACAGTTTGTTGATAATGTCTTGAACAAAACCCACTGTATTTTGTGGAGTGAGTTTCCGCCCCACTCTACTTCTTTTGATGTGATTACATTTGGTATCATTTTGCACTCTGATTATATTGATTATTCATTTCTTGACTTTAATCTTTTGTTTATAATATTTTAGACCCTGATTATTTCCTGTTTATGATTATGTAACTGTATATGTGGGAGGATGATTTCCTCATTACTTGATCTTCGGGGCTGTGGATCACAATCTCGGGTATGCCAGTTAGGGTACCGGCTGGGAGGATGTGACAAGAGAGCTACAGAACACTAGAGTAAGCCGAACCACCATGAATACTTACCCAACTAAAAAGCAAAGTGAGTAAATGTTCCAAGTGAGGAGAGTGGAGGATAACTGGCATTATTGAAACCAAACCGCAACAACAAACCATGATAGCATACAAACAACAATTAAGTAAAATAACCGATCATAGATACTTATGTTCTAAATCTAGCATAAAAGGTACTATAGACAAAAGTACCATACAAAGTTCTATTTGGGGTAGGTCAACTACCTGAGTCACTATTAAAGGAAAACTAACTCCACTACTCTTTAAGAGATTAGTGGTCTTGTTCGTCAACTACAAGCACCTCATTAGTAGGCTCTTGGTTCTCATCATCTAGTGTGTCCACATTCTACTCCTCCTCATAGTAACTAAGGTAGAGAGACTCATCAATGGGAGAAGTAGGAGAAAAACCACCATCAGCCGAGAAATAGGTAGGTCGGCCCCTTTGCAGTTAGTAAAAAATGTTCAGATCAATTAAATCCTTGAAAGAACGAACGTCAAACTTGGGCTATTCAATGATAATGGTCTTCCAAGTGGCCTGCTTGACAACCTGATAATGGTCAGCCCATTTTATTTATATGAAGATCACTCATACTATGGTTAAGCTAGCTAGACTTTATGTGGATAATATAGTTCGTCTGTACGGAGTGTCTATGGGTATTGTTCTGATAGAAATCCTAGGTTCACCTCAAGGTTTTGGTTTTAGATTGCAAGAAGCCAAGGGAAGTTAAAAGTGAGTGCAACTCTTCATCCACACTTAGGATTTTGGAAGACATGCTTAAATCTTGTGTCGTGGATGTAGATGGAAACTGGATGAACGCTTAGCTTTGGTCGAGTGTGCCTATAGCAACAGTTATCAAGCAATAATAGGCATGGCTCCATTTAAAGCTTTGTATGGGAACACTTTTAGGACACGCTTGTTTTGGATTGAAATTGGTGAGAGAGAAGTCTTAGGTCCAAAGATGATTGAAACTACAAGTGCAATGGTGGATGCGATAAGAAGAAGGATTAAGTCTGCTTAGTCAAGGAGAAATCTTATACGGATAAGAGAAGGACCGACTTGGAATTTGCAAGTTGGGGAGAAAGTTTTCCTAAAGATATTGCATGTGAGAGGAGTAAAGAGATTCAAATGCTAAGGAAGGATTTAGTGGAAGAATCACACCCTAAAGAAGTTTACCCTTGAAGAAAATTTTGGGAGAAAGAAGTCAAGATGGAAGTGAAGTACCCCTGCCTTTTTGAAAGCCAAGTACTCTCCCAATTTTGAGGACGAAATTTTTTAAGGGGGGAGAATGTAAAATCCAGCCCTAAACCTAGCCTGGACACCCTGTCTGTTTTGTGATAAAGAAGTGACTTATGGGTATTTGACCTATAAGTGGGACCCAGAGTTCAGTGTGGATAGGTTTAGAAGACCCTAGAAAGTCAATTCAAACCTTTCCCTAAGTTGTCTATAGGCCCAAGTGTCTGATTTAACCCCGGAGAAGCAAAATTCAGAAGTTTGATGAAGGAAGACCCTTTGGTCGATCCTCCTTGGTCAATCCCATCGACCAAGGCATTGACCAAAGCTGCCTAGAATGTTGAATTTCTTATTTTTAGAAGTTTTGATCTTAGGATCCTTTATATAATGCAACCTCATGTTAAACCCTATTGTTTGGCCTCTCAATTGCTAGTGAACGTGGGAAGAACCCTAGAGCCTCCTCCTCAAGCCAAGGAAGATCCCCAAGCATTCCTCCTAGTTACTAATTTGGTTTCATCTTCAACAAGGTTGGTGTTCTATCTCCTTCTTCTCTGATTTCATCTTCTTACTATTCTACCTTAATGTTTTGACTGTGGATAAGGTATTAAACTACTGTAACTACCTATTCTCTTGTCTCCTTGCGTCTTAGAGTGAATCCCCAATCACTCTATGCATTCCTTGAAGCCATATGGTGAATCTCCTCAATTCTTCATGTTTTGATATAGTTTTGGACAGCATAATCATCCTATTGTAGTTTTCCTTTCTAATCAATGGTTGACATATATATTCTTAGTTTCTACTGCTGATCTAATGTGTTGGGAAATGCCATGTCAGCATTTGCCACATCAGCCTCTATTGATTTTGATGATAATAAGCATGAATTACTAATGGCTATATTGAGTTATGATGTTTTAGTTCAAGATGAGAACAAGTGGACCAACTCCAAGTCAAAGCCATATGCAAGTCAAAGCCAAGATCATGCCAAGATAGACATGAAGATAGACATGAAGTCTAAGTCAAGATGACCATGCTAAGATGGACATGAAGACCGTTGCACAAAATCAAGTCGAAGATCAAGTCGAAGATCAAGACTTAGGTTGAATTAGGGCTTAGGACACTCTCGCATACACATTCATGTAAATGCATCAATTATATGTAATTCATATTACTAGAGTGACCTAGGACATGTTAGTAAGGTGTACAATGCTTAGGGTTGACCAAAAAGTCCAAAAACCCAAGCCATATCCCAGCCCCAACTTAAGCCAGCAAAATAGAGTTCAGACGGACAGCCGTCTGAGCAGACGGATGTCCGTCTCCGCATCGATAACTCTGTTTCTCGGAAAACAACAGAAGGCCGGACGGATGTCCGTCGAGGCGAGTCAGTGCCGACGGATGACCGTCTGGGCAGACGGATGTCCGTCTGAGCTAGTCCAGGCCAGACGGATGTCCGTCTGGGCAGACGGACGTCCGTCTGGCCCAAATTTGACTATAACGGGTAGTTTAAAGAGAATATCCTCTACAGCTGTTTGCAACGGATACTTTTGAGACGGATGACCGTCTGACTAGACGGACGTCCATCTGGGCTGAAAAACAGGACAAAAATGTGTCCGTTTTCTATCCGTTGGGGATTGGGTTTTGGCACTCAAAGGTGCTCTATATAAAACCAATTCACCTCATTTGAGAGTAACAACACTCACACTTGATCACCCACTCCCCAAGTGATCCTAAAGCTCTCAAATTGCAAGAAAGCCTTGTGCTTTGCCTTTCACCTTCTCCCCAACCTTGAAGAACATACCAAGGTGTCAAAGTAAGCTTGTGGAAGTCAAGCTTGAGGTGATTGAAGGCTTTGGTGGTGCATGCATTTCATATCTTGAGCATACAACTCTTATTGCATCACACACACACAAGAGGTAAAGTGTCACACCTCTTGTTAAGGTAACATCCTTCTCTTGTAAATGTTTTCAATTCTAGTCTAGGTAGATTAGAATTGGTTTTGGGTACTCTTGCCCGTGAACAAAGATTGGTTGGGTGCTCTTGCCCGTGAACAAAGATTGAAGAGGGTGCTCTTGCCCTAAGATAAACAAAGATTGTAAAGGGTGCTCTTGCCCCGTAACAAAGATTGTAAAGGGTTTGATCTCTACCCATTGTATTGAAAGAGAATCACTAGTGGAATACTCTCTTAAGGCCAAGAGAGGAGTGGACGTAGACTTGCAAAGTCAAACCACTATAAAATACTTGTCTTGTGGTTGATTGCATTGTTTAATTTCATTTGGATTTTCAATTTACTTTGTATTTCTGCACAAACCGAAAAATTGGGACAATCCACTAGTTGCAACCTAATCACCCCCCTCTAGGTTGCACCAACAATTGGTATCAGAGTGGGAGCTCAAATTAAGATTGAAATCAATCTCTAAAAGAGTCAAAGATCATGGCCTTTCCTTTTTATGAAGTTCCTTCAAGAACCGAAGGTCTTAACACCTCTAGACCTCCATACTTTGATGGAGAAGACTTTGCCTATTGGAAAAATAGGTTTGAAGACTTTGTGTGTGCACATGATATCGATGTGTGGAATGTCATAACATGTGGACCAAATGACGTTCTCAAAACAGATGAACATGGCCATAAGGTACTCAAACTTAGAGCCGAGTGGACTTCAACCGACAAGGTCAAAATTCAACTAAACCACAAAGCAAAAATGTTTTTGCAATGTGCGTTAAGTGAAAAAGTCTACAATAGATGTGGCATTTGCAAAAGTGCCAAAGAAATTTTTGATAAGTTGGTAGTCACATATGAAGGGACTGATCATATCAAAAGGATGAACCTAGACATCTACATGCTTCAATATGAAGAGTTTAAAATGTTAGATTATGAGGATATTACTTCTCTATTTAGTAGATTTACTAACATTGTGAACAAGTTGTATAGCCTTGGGAAAGAATTGACAAATGAAGACGTAACTAGAAGAATTCTTAGAGCTCTTCCACCATCATGGAGACCCAAAAGGACAGCAATTCAAGAAGCGGGGAATCTGTCTAAAATTACCATTGATGAGCTAATGGGATCTTTGCTAGCTCATGAAGCGGAGCTTGAAGAAGACAAGCAAGCAAGCGTGCAGCAGGATCGAAGGAAGAGGTCCATAGCTCTAAAGAGTGCCACCAAGGAAGAAGAAGAAAGTGAGAGTGAAGAAGAAGACTTGGACAGTGAGCTGTACCAAATCGCCAAAGAGTTCAAGAGACTTCTCAAAAAGAAAAGAGGGAAGTATCTTCACAAAGGAGAATCCTCTAAGGAGCACAAAGGTAAAGATCCTTCTAAGAAAAAAGGTTATGTTTCTAATGTCACTTGTAACAAGTGTAGGAAACCGGGCCACATCAAGTCCGAGTGCCCGTATATGACTAACATATCCTACAACACAAGTGAGGAGGAAGAAGAGGAGGAGTCCAAGGAAGAAAGAATCAACTTGGCTCTAATGGCAAAGTCCATGGAAGAACAAGAAGACCTTGAGGTAAATTCTTTCCATAATCCTAATTCCATTAGCAATAATGATAATGGATTAATAAATGACATTGATAGGGACAACTCATTTGGAGTATTGTTCAAAATTATTAAGGACCCTGAAAAAGGGTATTAAGAAAGAATATGTCATTCTCTTTCCTTTTATGCATTCATGTAGGGGGAGAGTGCATATGTGAGGGAGAGAAGTTGTTAACTTATGCATTAATTCAAGGGGAGCATAAGTTAAGAAGGAAGAATTATTTGAGGGGGAGCACTTCATGCTCTTCATGCTTGTGTCAATGACAAAGGGAGAGTTAATTGAGGGAGAGTATTTCATGCATTATATTTTGTTGATAACAAAAGGGGGAGAAAACTTCTATAAATTATATAATTTTGAATTAGATAATTCATTAGCTCCTATATTGTTTGTTGATGACAAAAGGGGGAGAAAACCACATGAATGAATTAGATAATAATTCATGGGAAAACATGTCATAACATGCATATGAATAAGCATCGACTGCTATTAATGATCATTCATATTTTCCCTCATTCATGTGTTTGTCATCATCAAAAAGGGGGAGATTGTTGGAAAATGCCATGTCAGCATTTTGCCACATCGGCCTCCATTGGTTTTGATGATAACAAACATGAAACTTGAATTCACCCTGGAAAAACATGAAAATAACATGCATATGAATGAGTGTTTATTTGCTATTAATTACCATTCATATTTTCCAATCATTCATGTGTTTATCATCATCAAAAAGGGGGAGATTGTTGGGAAATGCCATGTCAGCATTTGCCACATCAGCCTCTATTGATTTTGATGATAATAAGCATGAATTACTAATGGCTATATTGAGTTATGATGTTTTAGTTCAAGATGAGAACAAGTGGACCAACTCCAAGTCAAAGCCATATGCAAGTCAAAGCCAAGATCATGCCAAGATAGACATGAAGATAGACATGAAGTCTAAGTCAAGATGACCATGCTAAGATGGACATGAAGACCGTTGCACAAAATCAAGTCGAAGATCAAGTCGAAGATCAAGACTTAGGTTGAATTAGGGCTTAGGACACTCTCGCATACACATTCATGTAAATGCATCAATTATATGTAATTCATATTACTAGAGTGACCTAGGACATGTTAGTAAGGTGTACAATGCTTAGGGTTGACCAAAAAGTCCAAAAACCCAAGCCATGTCCCAGCCCCAACTTAAGCCAGCAAAATAGAGTTCAGACGGACAGCCGTCTGAGCAGACGGATGTCCGTCTGTACGATAACTCTGTTTCTCAAAAAACAACAGAAGGCCAGACGGAAATTTCGTCTAGCAGATAGATGTCCGTCTGAGCCAGTCCAGGCCAGATGGATGACCGTCTGAGCCAGTCCAGACGGATGTCCGTCTGAGCCAGTCCAGGCCAGACGGACGTCCGTCTGCCGACGGACGTCCGTCTGGCCCAGATTTGACTATAACGGCTAGTTTAAAGAGAATATCCTCTACAACTGTTTGCAACGGATACTTTTGAGACGGATGACCGTCTGGACTGAAAAACAGGACAAAAATGTGTCCATTTTCTATCCGTTGGGGATTGGGTTTTGGCACTCAAAGGTGCTCTATATAAACCCAATTCACCTCATTTGAGAGTAACA
Source organism: Hakea prostrata (assembly GCF_041222555.1). Classification (NCBI taxonomy): domain Eukaryota; kingdom Viridiplantae; phylum Streptophyta; class Magnoliopsida; order Proteales; family Proteaceae; genus Hakea; species Hakea prostrata. The sequence goes on from NC_142601.1 coordinate 14,819,291, forward strand.
ACACTCACACTTGATCACCCACTCCCCAAGTGATCCTAAAGCTCTCATATTGCAAGAAAGCCTTGTGCTTTGCCTTTCACCTTCTCCCCAACCTTGAAGAACATACCAAGGTGTTAAAGTAAGCTTGTGGAAGTCAAGCTTCAGGTGATTGAAGGCTTTGGTGGTGCATGCATTTCATATCTTGAGCATACAACTCTTATTGCATCACACACACACAAGAGGTAAAGTGTCACACCTCTTGTTAAGGTAACATCCTTCTCTTGTAACTGTTTTCAATTCTAGTCTAGGTAGATTAGAATTGGTTTTGGGTACTCTTGCCCGTGAACAAAGATTGGTTGGGTGCTCTTGCCCGTGAACAAAGATTGAAGAGGGTGCTCTTGCCCTAAGATAAACAAAGATTGTAAAGGGTGCTCTTGCCCTGTAACAAAGATTGTAAAGGGTTTGATCTCTACCCATTGTATTGAAAGAGAATCACTAGTGGAATACTCTCTTAAGGCCAAGAGAGGAGTGGACGTAGACTTGCAAAGTCAAACCACTATAAAATACTTGTCTTGTGGTTGATTGCATTGTTTAATTTCATTTGGATTTTCAATTTACTTTGTATTTCCGCACAAACCGAAAAATTGGGACAATCCACTAGTTGCAACCTAATCACCCCCCCCCTCTAGGTTGCACCAACATAATGTATTCTATCTCTTTGAATAAATCCCCATTTATTCTAACCATTCTAGCTTTCTATGTTGATCATTGATTAAGCATTCTAGCAAGTTTCTATTTTTGATTCCTCTCAATCAAAGTTAGTATTTTCTTAATGTTTTATTACTATTGCTGTGATTATGAAGATGGTATTGCATCCTTGCGAACACCTCTTCTATTATCTTCAAGGTTGTGAGTCCATTCATTCTAATGATGTTATGATCCCCCTATTTGATTTTCTAAAGGAGATCATGGATATCTTCATGAATACATGTTTGATCTTATTTCTCTAGCATGACTGATCCATTCTTATGATGATTATTATCTCTGATATGTTATTGATATTCCATTAGAGTGAAACCTTGTTCCCTCTAATTCCCCTTTGAATCCATGGTGTGTTTTGCTATGAAAATCATGTTGTTTCTAATTTAGAAAGTCATGTTTCCAAATTAAAAAGTTATGATTTTTTACCATGGATGATGTCCAATTCATGCTATATAGTCTTAGTATGTTTGTGTGAAGTTCCCTTTAGAATTTCAGATCAATCGGACTTCAAACTTAGAAGATATGACCAAAGCAATGTAATCTGCCCGTACTGAATTCTGCTTGGTTGATCTCATCAACCAAGGACCATCGACCAAGGCTGCTGCTAACAACAACTTTTCTCAGTTTTGCTCCACTTCGACTCCAATCTTTTGGGAATTGTTTCTTATGACCTATACATGTTTTGTCAAGCTTGTTTACGTGATTTTAGATCTATTCTCTGATCTCTTATTTGAAGACTATACATTCGGATTACGAGGTGAGTATTCCAACTCACAATATGCCTATTTACATGTCTTATTGTAATATGACATGAATGAATGACCTACTGCTGCTGTTTCAATTTCTTTACATCATGGTACTTCTGCAACTATCGTAGCTTGTCCACATTGTGAATTACATATTAGAATTGATTATTGAATATGAGAATGTGATATGGACTATGATGTGGATATGAATGTGAATATGATATGTATGGAATCATGATGTGATGTGGATGCCTAGGTTGTAGTTGTGGAATGGGGAATGCCTTTTTGGCATTTCTGTCTTTGGACACTAGTGGAGGTGGTATGGGACGCTCTTCTATGGTGCCCCTTGACTCTTTCCCTAACTACTGGTTGACATACCTAGGATTGGTCTAGCAGTGTTTGGCTAGAAATACCCCTGTTATATCATACCCGATTCAGAAGGGTATTGAGACCGAACGAGCCGTGGCAGCAATGGGGATTTGTGGGCGCTCAAGACCGGTAACCAACCCGTGAGGGGACATGAATCACATTGTGGGGGCCATTTATTTGTAGAGTTGTAATTAGTAGACTTGGGCTCATGGGCGCTCAAGACCGGTAGCCAACCCGTGAGAGGACATGAGAGCTTCTCGTCTATTATTTGTGGATGACCAATAGGGTTGATGAGTCCGTAGTCCGGGACTATGCTGACTCTAGTGAGAAGGATACCGGAAAGGATCGCTCGGAGCGAGGAATGGACATATCTGGACCTGAGTTGATATAACCAAGCAGATGACTTGCATTTGGCTAGGGTTAACCCTGACATGCGCCAATACTTAGATCAAACAGTGATGTGAGAGAGCGGTGACCTAAACCCCAGCCATGGAATGTCCCGGGGGATGCAAGACCCATTACCAACCGATGATGAGTGATTGAGACCTTGCCAAAGAAGTATGGTGCTATGACTTAAAGCATGTTTGTCAATAGAGACCAGCATACATACATAGAGTTAGAAGCATATTTGCATATATTGTTTTATATCATTGCACAGATGTTTGCCTTTGAATGCATGTGAAGATGCTGATTGTGTTTGGATTACTTGCTAAGTTCTTTTGAGCTTACCCTTCGGGGGACTTTTTTTAGATGACATTGTAGGACCGAAAGAGAACTCGTGCCCCAGCACGGAGGACCTTTCCATACATGATACAGCACCAGAAGTCCTTGGACAAGGTGTTGACTAGCGAGGCAGCCAACACATAGATTTGGATTGCATTGATGGCTCCTATTGACGGCAGCCGGCATCGTCTCGTTCGCCGATGGGATCGTGCACTAGATGCTGATCTGAAGCTTCAAGAGCATGACCCAAAGGTGAAGAAGAAGAAGACTGAAGAAGAAGAAGAGCTGACTAAAGATGTTGATTAGACTTCTCTCGTTCTTCTAGACTTTTCTTTTACTTATATTAGCTTAGAGCTTGTCTTAGTTTCGATCTACCTTCCGCATATGTTGTGGAGTATATTTCCGTTATACTCTCCAGTTGTCTTTTGATTTCGTATCATGTTATTCCGCACTTTGATATTCTTTAGTGATCCTTCTGAGATTCTTTTTTGACTTTTATTAATAAATTACTTGAATACAATAATTTGTTCTTGCTTTTGATTATGTTATTGTGCTAAATGGATATGATCATTCCTAAATTTGATCCTTGGGGCTGTGGATCACACACTCAGATATTCTAGATAGGGTACCGGCGGGGTGGATGTGACAAATAGACGAGAAGCTCTCATGTCCTCTCACAGTTATAACTCACCGGTCTCGAGCGTCATAAGCCCAAGTCTACTATTTGTAACCCTACCAATGAATGGCCTCTCACGAATATCCACAATGTGATTCATGTCCTCTCACGGGTTGGTTACCGATCTTGAGCACCCATTAATCCCCATTGCTACCACGGGTTACTCGGTCTCAATACCCTTTCGAATCGGGTTTGATATAACAGGGACATCCTAGCCAAACACCGCTAGACAAGCCCTAGGTATGATAACCAATAATCCGGGAAAGCGTCAAAGGGCACCATCGGAAATATCCCATACTATTCCCATTGATGCCCAAGGACAGAAATGTCAAAAGGACATTCCCCCAATCCCAAATCATACCTAATCAATCACATTCCCAATTCAATCATAACATAAACAATCGATATTCCATCGTACAGAAAATACATAATAACATGATCAATCACATATGTAAATGATAAGAATAATTATTCATCATAACAAAAGAATACATGAATATAGTACTATTGTACTTGAAGTACTTACAGCAATAATACAATACTAAGAAAATACAATAATGGCAGTTGTTTGTGAAACTAAAAATAACCGCAAGCGCACGGTGTCGTGTAGCTAATGGGTCGATCTCAAGGAGATATGCCACTTTAGAATTAACTTCTTAATGATAATGCAAGAGTGCAATGATTCAAAATTTTTAATTACTTAATTAAACTAAATGAACGGTCCTAATCCATACATCTAATGCGATCGAATTGAAATGAAAAATAAAGCAAACATAACCAACGCATAATTAATAAAGGCAGAAAAAAATGCGAATAATAAATAAATAAAAATAAAATGGAACTGATCCGAGTGTCAGCTCTAGATCTAGGGAAGGGGAGTATAATCATAATGACTTTGACCGTGGACCCTTTTCTATAGCTTACAGTTCACCAATCAGGAGAACGAATATTAGAGAGAAATAAATAATCAAAGCAATAAAAGGAAAGGGAAACCTTAACCAAAGAGAGGCATGACTGTAGGCATCTCTGATCAAGGACCTAGGGGAAGGGAGAACAATAAATAAATGCTGAAAGTAAATTGCAGAAAGTAAATAACAGAGTAATAAAAGGAAAGGGAAACCTTAACCAAAGAGAGGCATGACTGTAGGCATCTCTGGATCAAGGACCCGGGGAAGGGAGAACAATATATAAATGCTGAAAGTAAATTACAGAAAGTAAATAACATAGTAATAAAAAGAAAGGGAAACCATAACCAAAGAGAGGCACGACTGTAGGCATCTCTGATCAAGGACTTAGGGGAAGGGAGAACAATAAATAAATGCTGAAAGTAAATCCTAAATTAAGAATATTGAGGGGTAGATAGAAGCGGGAATAGAGGGGGGGGGGGAGAAAATTATTGAAGAATGTTACTTACTTGCATCTTTGAACTTCAAACAATAAAAAAGAATTGAACAAATGATTCGAATTCAACCAACCCTAACAACCAAATCTAGATCTGCAATTGCTAGACCCAGAGAAACAAATCTTGAAACTTGAACTTGATCTTGAACTTGAAATTGCATTACATTACATAGAAAAATTAAACCTAAACATTCAATCTAGAAATTAGAATCTCACAAAAGCAAGCAAAGAAAACTAGAGAAAGCCTAAATAAACTAAAGAGAAAAGAAAGAGTGCTTCTACTAAGCTCTAAAACACTTTCTTCCTTGATGGAATATGCTCTCCTTTTATAGAGTTTACATGGGATATGAATCTTGACAAAATTTGAATCAAACTCGGAGTTCCTATCCAATTAGGGTTTTGGCATACTGATCGGACTGTCTAGAGAGATCAGATGCAAAATTCCACCGTTGGATTTGAGGATCAAGACATCGTGCAGCTCTCCTCCAAAAATCAGCTTGATCGGACACCGAATGATTGTTCAATGAAGGGCTTGATCGAAATTGAACAGAAACATTCAAAAACAGGATTTTTGGTTCTTCCTTATCTGAATATAATTCTTTTTCCTCTTTTCCTTTTTTTAATCAAATCCCAAATAGGAAATAAGATATTGAAGTATGCAAGGACTCTTTCTCCATTTGGACTCTCTCAATAATATATCTGTAGATTCGATTGATAATTTATAATATCATCCGTAGATCAAATTTGCCTTCTTTATCTCTTAAATATTTCGAAGTTGGCCCATAATCACATCTCTAGCCCATCATGGTCCAGATCAGGCCCATTTTCGCATTTGAGAATTTGAATGGACCTCTTGACGTATAAAATTGCATGATTCATACCCAAAACTCCAAACATTTGCTTAAATCTTGAAAAGTCCTAAAATCTACAAAAACAACATAAAACCCAAGGTAGCTCCACTCTAAGTGTGTAAAATGCATGCTTTATGCCCTAAGATTTCACACATAAATGTATTCATCAGATTCCCCCACACTTAGACTAAGCTTGTCCACAAGTAAGAATAAAAGGAAAAAAATACAAGTGCAGGTAAGAAACTAATGCAACAAAATAAAATCCTAACTCACTTTTGTAGGAATCACGGTTACACTTAGCATGTGCAACAAGCCTTTAAACCACTAGGTTACCCCTAGAGGACGAGTTTTGTCTCGTGGATGTTTGCAGAGAATATACATCCAAAATTCCAATTTAGCTCAAAATAAAACATTGCAAATTCTAACAATTGGTGAGTACTCATACAGGATCAATAGCTATGACAATTTTTCTCACCATTGATTTAAGATCCCCCACATTCGAACTTTATTACCCCATATTGATTCTTGAGACTAAGCATATATCTCAATCAAAGACTCACCTTATATCTTTCAAGTACACATCTCCTTTAAGCAAAACCACTCATAAAGTAAGGGGACCAAGGATTAAGGTTTTGAAGTATTTTTGACCAAACAATTTTACCAAGGCATTGATGACACTTGTATTTATCTCTTTCTTTTCTTTTAAGTAGTGAACTCTACTTTACTCCATTACGGTTGGCTTGAATGACATGGTGGAGCAAACACCAGAAACCCAAGTTACTTTGTAGTTTTGCTTTACACATGCCCACATAGACAGTGATGCGAGAGTTCTTTGCAATAATCTCATTCCTAAGAATTTCGATCAAGTCACCTTGATTCTTGAGTCAGAGTGCTCTGTTCAGTTCCAAGGAATTCAACTTTTACTTTCTACTCTTTTTTTTTTTTTTTTTTTTTTGTCATGCCATACAAAAAAATTGATGTCAACTCCTAACCAAAGAAACAAAGACCCATAAAACCCATAGATGGTCCAACACCTTAAGTTAAGGGCCTTTTACTTTTCTAAGGAAAGTCCTATCTCAACATATATACAAGTTACCTTCCTCTCGACAAGGTTGTTATGTGTTCACAATGGGTACCAAAATCACTCTCATTTCACACATCATAGCAATTAAAATGGTATATTTACTAACCAAAAAGTCAAAGTTAAAATTTACAAAGAAGGTATTCCCCCCCCCCCCTACAGTTAAGTAATGCAATATCCTCAATGCATGCATGAAAAGATAAAGACGGAAGACAAATGAGGGGTATACCTTTCAGTCAAGATCTGCTTATCATGGGAAGCTTTAGTCCTGTCTTCAATATCAATGTATGATGGGGAGGGCACTCCATATAAGAAAAACCATGAATAGAAAGTCATCCCTAAATACTTCAAGAAAAACCTTCACCATGTAAGAGAAAATCATACGTTGAGGTTCTCTAGAAGGTTTAGCATATTTCATAAGATGAACATGATGTTGTAAAATGGAAGTTAGCCCTTTGATATGAGTGATAAACCAACCCAATGCTTCTCTATTATCAGTCAACAGTGTGATCAACTATTTTGCTTTGTCATAAGTTAAAGTAGAGACAACAATGACAAAAAGAAAATTATCTTGTTCTAAGAAAGCACACTTCAAATGAGAAGGCAACTCTTTCAATTCTAGCTTGGGGGGTTCAATTATTGAGGGCTTGGGAATTGGAGATGGAAATGCATAGGGATTTAATAGGCTCTAAAAGTGTGTAAAAATTTAAGACTTCAAAAAAGAAAGTTTCGCTATCATCATCCAACATATCCATATTTTTTGAAATTCAGAATCAAAATCAATTTCAAAGTTGGTAATCACATCATTAGGAAAATCCAAAGATTCCTCAAACATATTGATTTCTTCTTCTATTTGTGGTTGTTTCCCTATCCTGAACATATTAAACTCTAAAGTTCAATTTCCAAAAGACAACCGTAATAGGCCATTTCGACAATTGATTAATGCATTACTAGTAGCCAAAAATGGTGTTCCTAGAATTATTGGGATTTCATCCATAATTGAAAAAGTTTTCGTATCTAGCACAATGAAATCAACTGGAAAAATAAATTCTCCCACCTTCAGTAAAACATCTTTAACCATCCCTTTAAGAATTTTAACTGACCTATCTGCCAACTGAAAAGTAGTTCTAGTTGCTTTCAATTCTCCCAATCCTAGTTGCTCATAAACATGGTAAGGTAAAAGACTCACACTTGCACCAAGATCAAGTAAAGCATGTTCAATGTGTGTATTGCCTATGACACAAGCTATGGTAGGGCTCCCTGGATCCTTATACTTGGCTGCTACAGGTTGAGTAATTATGGAATTGATGTTACCTGCTAAGAAGGCCTTTTTATGAATGCTAGTGATTCTTTTATGAGTGCATAAATCTTTCAACACTTTCGCATAGGCCGGGATCTGGGATATGGCATTTAAAAGAGGGATATTCACTTCTACCTTTTTGAAGACATCATAAATTTTCTCCATAGTTGCATTCTTCTTCTTATTAACTAGATGGTTGGGAAAAGGGGCCCTAGGAACATAATGACTCTCATTTGAAATTTGTTCTTTTCTTATAATTTCAGATAGTGGTTCAGCAACATTAGGTACCACTACAGCAACTGGCTCATCCTCAACTTCTATGGGTTTTTCAGACAAACCCTCATTAGGAGATAATTGAACATTCTCCTCATCACAGTGGTCACTAATGTTACTCTTTTCATTAATATGTGACTCACCTATTAAATACCCTTTCTCACTTCTCAATGCAGACACAGAATTAATTGAAGCTAAAGAAGAAGGGGATGATTCAACTTGGTTGACTTGATTTTGTAAATTTGATGGTTTTTATTGAATCTAAATCCTAGGATTTAACTTAGGTTGGCTAAGCATTTTACCTTTTTGGCTCAGACAAAGCATTTGTAAGAGTGAAAAATTGTTTTTCCATATTATGCATAGAAGTCATGAAGGTGCTGGAAAGTACTTCGATATTCTTCTCTAAAGTAGAAAGACGAGAAAACTCTAGATTATTATCTCTATTGAAATCAGATGATGATTGATTTTGTGCAATGAGAGGCATATGAGGCACAATAGGTGGATTAGCAGGCTTAGCTAAATTGGCATTCTGAAAATTAGGCGCTTTAGGGAATTGGACATTTTAATTATGAGAAAATTGGGCACTTTGTTTTTGAGGGGCACCAAATTGATTTTGTGTGGAATAATTGCTTAATCCATTTTGGTTTTGCCCTTGAGACCATGAAAAATTAGGATGATTCTTCCACCCAGGATTCTACGTGTTACTGTACGGGTTTGGAAAATAGCACTGACATTTTCATGTTGGCCTCCAGAATAGCTAGGACATTCATCAATTACATGTGTAGAAGACTGACACCATGCACACATATCAATATATTTGTCAATTAAATGTGCTTGACTTAGTGGTGGTGGTGCAGTTTTTACTACCAAAGTCTCTAACTTTTTCAAAAGATTATCTATTTGTGCTTCCTTATTAACTTTGCTATCAACAAAATATCCCCTACTGGTCCTTTCAGATTCTTGGGTTGACTCCCATTCTCTAGTTCTATCTGCTAGGTATAAAAGAAACTCCCAAGCTCTGGAATCATCAGTGAATGATGTAAATCCTGTAGGGCACATAGATTCCAAAAGTTGCTTTGTTTGATAATCGATACCCTCATAAATTATTTGGCATAAATGCCATAATTTTATACCATAGTGAGGGCATTCTTGGAGAAGGCTTTGGAACATCTCCATTACCTTAGCAAATGACTCATTGGGTTTCTAACGAAATTGAAGAATGTCATTTCTTATTTTATTCGTCTTGTAAAAAGGAAAGAATTTCTTCAAGAATAGGACAGTGAATTGTTCCCATGTGGTAATGTTATCCCAAGGTAAGCTATAAAGCCACTTTTTAGCTTGGTCCTTTAATGCAAATGTAATAAACTGTAGTCTTATAGCATCATCAGTGAGTTATTGCACTTTCATAAGGATGCAAACCTCCTCAAACTCCTTGAGGAACAAATATGCATCTTGATCAGGTAACCCATGAAATTGGGGTAACATAGACAAATAATGAGATTTAAGTTCAAAATTATTACCCTTCACATCAAGTAAACGTATATAGGAGGGTTGTGCAGATTGAGTTGGATTAAATATATCTCTAAGACTCTTAGGTGAAGGAGGTAGAGGTAGGTCTTCCATGGTCAAGGTAGACACTCGGACAATTCTATTTGTGAAATTACGAGTCCAGACACGCATGCACTAACCACCTAATGCAATTAAAGGCTCTTATGGGAGAATGAAAGTTTTTTAATTTTTTTTTTATTTTTTAAATAAAGTAACTAAAGAAGAAAATAAAATAATAAAAACAAAAGGGAAAGTAGTGAATTTCCCACCACAAAGATTGAAACAATGATTCAAAAGCTGTAAGGTTGTCGTATGGCTGAGCACTTTATAGGTTTGGCGGCAAGGGGACCCGGTATGTTTTGGGGGCCCCCCAAAAAGGAAACGGGGGGTGGGGGGGGGGGGGGGGGGGGGCCCGTTTTTTTTTTTTTTTTTTTTTTTAAGGGGGGGGTAATTTTTTTTGTTTTTTTTGTAGTTTGATTTTATTACTAATAAAACCCTGTTCTTTACGAAATTACTATTGCCCCCCTTTCTTATAATGGTGTTAAGTTGCCGTTAAGTTTGAATATGTAATGTCTAATTTGCCCTTCATTAAAATTAAGAAATCAAAAGACAATTCTACCCCATTTATATAACCAGATTAAATGTCAATTTTACCCTAAACTTCATTTATTTTGAATTAATGAAATGGGCAAAATCCAAATCCGATTTGGTTTCCCACCTTCACAAAACTTCATCTATTTTGAATTAAAGAAATGAGCAAAATCCAAATCGGATTTGGTTTCCCACCTTCACTAAACTTCATTTATTTTGAATTAAAGAAATGAACAAAATTCAAATCCAATTTGGTTTCCCACCCTCACTAAACTTCATTTATTTTGAAAAATTTTTAGGTGATATTCAGTTTCCAATTTGAGTTGAATTCAATTTTCCTTCCTCTTCGGTTTCTAATTGAGTTTTATTCAATCATTCTTCTTCTTTCTTTCTTTCTTTTTTTTCCTTTTTTATTTTTTTATTTTTTTATTTTTTATTTTTAGAATAAAATGGATTATAGTTATTTTTTCGTCCACAGTTAATTAAGGGTACTATTGTAACTTGACAAAAGGGTAAATAAGTAAAGAGATAAGTATAAGGGTATTTTGGGGGTTTTTGAGAAAATATAAAGATGCCACATCATCAGTTAACTAACGGAACTTAACGGTAGGGGGGCAATAGTAATTATAGACAAAGTTGAAGGTTGGATTAGTAATTTTGAAAAGTACAGGGGATACAATAGTAATAAAATCAAAGTACAGGGGGCCAATAGTAATTATCCCTTAAAAGTAATATCTTTGAATTTTTTTATTTAAAAAAAAACACTTCGATTTACCTAAGAATGAGAAAAATAAGATGGACTAATACCTTCCCGACAACGGTGCCAAAAACTTATTTGTGAAATTAAAAATAAGCACAAGCGCACAATATCGTGTAGTTAACGGGTCGATCTCAAGGAGATATGCCACTTTAGAATTAACTTCTTAATGATAATGTGAGAGTGCAATGATTCAAAATTTTTAATTACTTAATTAAACTAAATGAACGGTCCTAATCCATACATCCAATGCAATCGAATTGAAATGAAAAATAAAGCAAAAACAACCAATGCAAAATTAATAAAGGCAGAAAAAAATGCGAATAATAAATAAATAAAAATAAAAGGGAAGTGATCCGAGTGTCATCTCTGGATCTAGGGAAAGGGGAGTATAATTATAATGACTTTAACCGTAGACCCTTTGCCGTAGCTTACAATTCACCGATCGAGGGAATGGATATTAGAGAAAAAGAAATTGCAGAAAAGAAATAAACAAAGTAATAAAAGGAAAGGGAAACCTTAATCAAAGAGAGGCACGACTGTAAGCGTCTCTGATCAAAGACCTAAGGGAAGGGAGAACAATAAATAAATGCTGAAAGTAAATCCTAAGTTAAGAATATTGAGGGGTAGATAGAAGCGGGAATGGAGGGGGGAGAGAAGATTATTGAAGAATGTTACTTGCATTTTTGAACTTCAAACAATAAAAAAGAATTGAACAAACGATTCGAATCTCAACCAACCCTAACAACCAGATCTAGATCTAGAATGATCTAGATCTGCAATTGCTAGACCCAGAGAAAAACGAATCTTGAAACTTGAAACTTGAACTTGATCTTGAACTTGAAATTGCATTACATTACATAGAAAAATTAAACCTGAACATTCAATCTAGAAATTAGAATCTCACAAAAGCAAGCAAAGAAAACTAGAGAAAGCATAAATAAACTAAAGAGAAAAGAAAGAGTGCTTCTTTTATCTTTTTTTTTTTTGTTGGTTGCCAACCCCGGTTTCCAAGGCTTTGCCTTGACTAATCCGGTGTTCGACCCGGGTTGCACACCTGGTTGTGGTGGGTGAGTCTCCCAATGGGGATTTTTTGCATCCACAAGGTTTAAATACCGGAACCTTGCTTAAGCGGACCAAGCTGCTTACCACTTGGATCAACCCCCGTTGGTTAAGAAAGAGTGCTTCTACTAAGCTCTAAACACCTTCCTCCTTGATGGAGTATGCTCTCTTTTTATAGAGTTTACATGGGATATAAATCTTGATAGAATTTGAATCAAACTCGGAGTTCCTATCCAATTATGGTTTTGGCATACGATCGGATTGGCTTAGAGAAATCAAATGCGCAGTTCCACCATTGGATTTGATACTCAAGAAGTCATGAAGCTCTCCTCCGAAAATCAGCTCAATCGAACACCGGATGACAGTTCAATGAAGGGCTTGATTGAAATTGAACAGAAACATTCAAAAACGGGATTTTTGCTTCTTCCTTCTCTGAATATAATTCTTTTTCCCCTTTTTCTTTCTTTAATCAAATCCCAAATAGGAAATAAGATATTGAAGTTTGCAAGGACTCTTTTCTCCATTTGGACTCTCTCAATAATATCTCTGTAGAATTGATTGATAATTTATAATCTCAGTCGTAAATCAAATTTGCCTTCTTTATCTTTTAAATATTTCGGAGTTGGCCCATAATCACATCTCTAGCCCATCATGCTCCAGATCAGGCCCATTTACGCATTTGAGAATTTGAATGGACCTCTTGACGTGTAAAATTGCATGGTTCATACCCTAAACTCCAAACATTTGCTTAAATCTTGAAAAGTCCTATAATCTGCAAAAACAACCAAGGTAGCTCCACTCTAAGTGTGTAAAATGCATGCTTTATGCCCTAAGATTTCACACATAAATGTGCCCATCAGCAATGAATCTAAGAAATTCTCAAAATATAAACTAAGATTCACGCAATCTATGTAATTAGGGAAACAACTATCCTTACCTTAAATAGATTCGAAAATATTCCGGAAGTCAAAGAAATCAAATCCAAAGTTAGTAAATCAACCCTAAACAAGCATAGATACAACATTAGCAGAAAAACCTAGAAGATTGGAGGTCAAACGAATCAAATCGGACGAAAGCATCAATGTTGTCCACAGCTGGCTGACTGGCTGGTTGACTAATCTAGTCGACTAGGTGAACAATAATCGAAGCCAAAATTGAATTTTTTATCCGAAACCATACTTCCGGGATTCAAAACACTCCGAAATTCGAAAGGAATCTTTGGAACAGTAAACTAAGACTATCTAGCAAAGATTAATCATCAAACAAGGATCAAAACCATGGCTTTCTATTTTGAAAACATGACTTTCTAATTTTGATCAAAGCATGGTTTTCAATGAAAAACAACTATGGATGCAAAGGAGAATGGAGGATCATATCACAAGGATCATTAGCAATAGATCAGAAATGAATACTATCATAAACTTAGATCTAATATGCTAGAGAAATCAGATAGAAAAATGATCATGCTTTCATGAAGAAACCTTAAGAAACATGGCTAGAATCAAGTATGATGATCATAGCATTCATAGAATGAATGGAGATTCATTCTAACTCATAGGAGACTGTAGAAGAGGTGTTTGCAAGGTTGCAATACCTTCTTCTTAATCACAGTAGTAAGACCAAGATCAAACAAGAGTAAATCAAAGAGAAAACAAGAGATTACTAACCTTGAAGATGAACTAGAGAAGAAGAACAATAGATCTTGCAAGAGTTCTTCACAACCACCAAGGAGAGGCTTTGAGTGAGGCTTCACACCTTCTTAGAGAGTTCTAGCAACAAAGGAGGCTAATAACCACGAAGCCCACTTAAATAGAACATTAAAAGACCTAAAAATCAAATATTCTTGGATCTTACAATCAGCTGGCTGACTAGCTGGTCGACTAGCCAGTCGACCAAGCTAGGACAGCAAGCCTAGACAGGGATTTGACAGCCTAGATCAACTCAAAATCAAGCGGGCTTCTTCCTACTTCTCAATTGACTAGTCTAGGTCAAAGAATTACTTTCAATTCATGTCCAAGGGTTCATTAGGTCCATCAACTAATCTCTCCTTCTTCAAGGTGTAGTTTCTTATCGAACACTGCCAAAGCTTCCAAGTATGGAGCACCATCATCAATCTCCATGGGTTTGGGGTCAAACACCATGTCTTCTACTGAGAGGGGCCATCGTTGTCTTCTTCCTTCACTTCGGGTCTTTGGACCTACAAACAACAGGGTTTTCGAGTCAAGGTCAGAGCTGGATTTCACATTTGCTACTTTGAGATCCATCTCCAGCTGGAATATCTTGTCGTCTTTTTCCTTGATCACTACCAATTGACAAGAGAGCTCCCCCGAGAGGTGGTCCATGGTTTTGTCTTTCTCCCGACCTCCCACTCTTTCTCCTTGTATAGGTTAGAGGACAACTCGCATTAATGATCCAGGGCATCAATGCTATCCAAACCCCCAACCAAGTAGTGAAGACTGGGGTAAGAGACCTGCAAGAGGAATCTATGTAAAAAGAAATGCATGAAAAATAGCATAATCCAAGAGCAAAGAAATAAAAGATATCAAATCCTCAAGTTATTAAAAGCATCCTCAAATGATAATCAAAATCATAATCAGAGTTAAAAAGGAGAGTTAAAGTTATTACAATGGAAGTCTTAATGTTATCAAGAAAGTGCTTAAGAAGGTAAGGAGTGTCCTTGCCTAACAAATAGATAGAGAATATAACTATTCGCAATCAAGGCAACTACATCTCCAGATGATTTCTCCAAAGCCTTAGAATGGTTGGACTTTATAGGAGCTGTCACACCCCACCCAGCCGAATCCAGGCTCACCCAAATACCCATGGAAGTTATAACTTTGAGATCTAGGTTCAAGGCCAATCCATAACCACATAACATACTATAGCATAATCCAAGAGAAAAAGAAAAAAGGACATCAAATATTAAAGTTATTATAGTCATTCAAAGTTTTAATCAAAGTTAATCCAAGTCATAATCACAGTTTAAAAGAAAGAAAATGTTTAACAGTGGAAGTCTCAAATTTTATCAAAAAAGGTTTTAGAGTATTTAACGACGTTGCCTAACAATACGAGATAATAATACGATAAAGAGTGTACAATAATGAAATCAAGGCAACAATGTCTCCATAAAATCTCTCTAGAATCTAAAAATGGCTGGTATCACACCCCCACCTGCCAGTCTCGGTTACCTGCCTGACAACCCGTGGATGCGATCCATCATAGGATCCACGGTCTTACCCATTAATAATAATAAATGCAAGAAATATATAATCAAGAGCAAAAGCAACTTTCAAATAATTAATCAAAGGGATTACAGGAGTCCAAATAGTCCAATAAATAATCAAAGAAAGAATCAAATGAAAGTAATCAAGTTCAAAAGAATATCAAATGAAAGTAATCAAGTTCAAAAGAATCTAAAGCTTGATGGATCTACCTTCTCCAAGGACTTCCCAAATGTCTGATGATCTACCTTCTCCAACCATCAATGGGTGCTATAAGTGTGAAACCCAACCCTAACCTTGACCTGAAAACCCTGTTGTTTGTAGGTCCGACAACCCAAAGTAAAGCAAGAAGTCAACTATGGGCCATCCCAGTGGAAGACTTGGTGTTTGGCTTTGAATCCATGAGTGTTGATGACAGTGTTCCATTTATGGAAATTGCACCCTGAGGAAGATGGAATTAGTTGATGGACTTGGAGTACCCTCTGACTTGGTTCGAAGGCATTTCTACCTACTAGGTAAGTCACATGGTGTGTGTGCAAAACCCCTTTATGTTTGGATTTGATCTGAGCCTTCAATTCCCTGTTTTGGACTTGCTGTCCTGATTGGTCGACTCATTGATCGACTGGGCCAGTCGACCAATCAATCAATCAATGAGATCTGATTTTGCTAATTAGGTCTTTGCTTGCTCTATTTAAGTCCAATCTCGAGTCTACTTCATATTTTCTACCTCCAAACTCTTTGGAATGAACCAGAGCCCTCTGCAAGTCATCTCCCTTGCATCCTTGGTGATTCTCTTGACGGATCTTCGTCAAATCTCATGCATTTACACAAAAAGGTATGTGATCACCCTCTTCTATGTTTCATCTTTGATTCTCCATTACTTTTCTTTCCTTTTCTGATTGAGGACAGTAGAGATGATGTTGTATCTCTGTTGCAACTATCTCTTTACTCATTCCCTCTCTTTTCCTAAGGATCTAAAGCTTGATGGATGATCTTCATCAAGATCATCACTCGCTTTTGAAGGAAAACATGCATCTATTCTCTTTCCTTATTTAGATTGATGTTCTTTAGCCTTAGCTCTATTTCTCTTGAGAATCTATGCATGCTGTTCATGAATCCTTTGTCATATTAGTAATCCATAATCCTATTGTTCTTGTCCATGATTTTTACTAAGAATTCTTCAAGAACCATGATTGATCTAATTATGGTAACTTTTTGTTTCCTAATTTGTAACTTGAAGACTTGATATGATTAGTGTCTTGAAGTCCTCTATATACTAGCATACTACCCTTGTAGTTTCCCCCTTGTTTGGTACCCTTTTGAACCACCAAATTCGGTTTTATATTCTAAAATTTCTGATTTTGAAGGCCACTCTCTCTGTTGGTCGACTCATTGGTCGACTAAGGCAGTAAACCAATCAATCGACCAATGAGGACAGCAACCTCATGTTTGGTCTGTTTTGGATGATTTGATATCTTTCCTTCTAAGTATCTTTCCTAATATGTTATATATACTTGTTTAGGACTTTCGTTCCAAATTTAGACAAGGTCTTACTTTATTTCCCAAGATCCTTTGCGAGTTATGTAAGGTAAGGATGGTTATTTCCTTAACTACATAGATTGCATGAATCTAGTTTCTATATTTGAATCTTTGGTTTATTTCCTTAATTAGATTCTTACAATGATATACTAGTGATGCAACTACCTTGATTACAGTAGCATTACTTGTTTATGCTAAATTGATTCATGTATGATTTACTTACCAAATATATGCAAGTTGGATGTTATTATTGATTTCTTTCCATATAAGAAGTTGTTATGGATTTATGTTTGTGGAGTGAGATTCTGCCTCACTTTACTTTGTGATTTAGACATTTTGATTGTCTTTTGTACTTTGATGATATATGATTTATTCCTCCCTTATTTGGATCTTTTGGATTATACTTTGTACATTGATTATTTATGTTCATGATTATGTTATTGTCTATGTGGGAGGTTGATTACCTCGATACTTGATCTGCGGGGCTGTGGATCACACACTCGGGTATGCCAGGTAGGGTACCGGCTGGGTGGATGTGACAATAAGCGCACTCTAAGCATCCGCAAGAGGCTTCGTGGACCACATCTCTGTCTTCCACTGATGGTGCCACATCGTCTTCAAATAAGAGGTTCGACCCATCTGGAACTTCTCTAGTTTCTGACGACATGTAACCATCTATACAGTTTAATATAACATACAAAGAAAGGAATGATTTCTGACAAACTCAGTAAGGATAACACATTTCTCATACATATGTCAACATATCCAGCAATGCATATGTGAAATGAATGATATGCAATAATATGAATGCTACTAATATCTAACTATGCAAGTCTCTAGATAGTTGACATGCTTTAAGATATAACACCAGCCCTCCTCCAGGTAGGTCTAGTCACTCTGATCCTTCATAGACTGGTTACCTCTATTGGAATCCTGGGTAAAGGGGTTAAGTCCTCATTAGGCATCCATGGCTGGGGTTTAAGTCAACACTCTCTTACCATGACCAATGGCATGAGTACGGGCGCATGTCAAGGTTTCTAATCCAATGCAAGGTCATACTGGTAACATACCATATAAAGTTCAGATACTTCCCCCCTATGGCACCAACCAACTCGGTTCCTTATCATTCGCAATCTAGGAATGAGAACCCTCATGGACTGGCTACCGCTGTTGGACTCCACTCCCTAACCCTATGGTCATCCACATATTATTTGGGCGGAATGCTCTCATGACTCCTCACGCCACCCGGGCCGTTCCTTCGACGTCCATGAGCCCAACCCTAACGTATGCACCCCTACCATTACATGATCAACAATGGACCACTGAGTCTCCGCACGGACTGTTACCGTTGTAGGATGAAACAGAGTCAGTCACTATTGTCACGGGTCATTCGTCTTCAATTCCCCTATCAAAAGGGTAATAGCATGTAGGGTACCTAGCCATGCAATTCTAAACTCCCTAGGTATGTCATCCAGTAGTCATGATAGTGCTGGAGGCATCAGTGAACATGTGTCCCATACCACAGCCCTCTGATATCTCCAGCAAAGATACCCAATTAGATACCCTTTCTATCACAACTACACCACATCATTCACCATCATAATATAAACAGTTGTTCAATATCATAAAGTGATAAAGTATATTGGAACATTGCATACAACAGGTATTCAACAGTATTGTGATGAATTATATAACTACAGCAAGGTACATGATCAATAAAAATTGTAAGAAATAACTGATTCAGCATATAACATGTCATTGCATATAAACAAGATAGCGTGTCCTTACCTGTAAATAAGTAAAAGCTTACTAGAATGCAATCAAACCACAATTACAAGACTTCTAGCAAACTCAGAGAACACCTAAACATAGGGTTACAAGAATACATTAAGGACATCAGTCAAATAAAAGCAAAAATCAAACTCACATAACCATTGTGACCTAGCCGGTCGCTTGGGTCTAGTGACCTCCACAAGCAACCGCCACTGTTACAGACAGTCTTCTAGATCCGAAATTCAGACTTTTGATCATCCAATTTCAATCTGGTTTTGGGATGATCTTAATTCAAATTTAATCTTAATAAGTCTATAACAAAGGTGCAAATCAGTAGCCTAAAATTAACACAGATCCATAACCCAATTCATCTCCTTTGATTAGATCCATCCTTTATTCGAATGCAGGGATTCGTTTTTGGACAGGATCATCTCAAAATCATTGATTAGGGCATAGAACTAATCACAATTAGGTTACCCCAGCATAAAGGAGATGGATATACACCATTCCAAAGCTGAGGGAAGAGAATGGAGTGAAGGGGATTCACTTAGCTCAACCAGATTTGCAAAACAGACGGGGGAAAAGATCCAAATTGGAATCCACACTTTCCTCACCTTCTAGCATGTGTCTTATGCCTCCTAACCATCCACAGCAGCAATCCTGAATATAATAATGAGTTAAAAGACGTGGCTTGTTATTTATAGAGGATAGGGGGCAAATTAGGACAAAATCCCGCAAGCAGACCATGGCGATCCCTTGGGGCGGTTGATTGGCCCAATCAACCACCTTAGCAACCACCCCCTAGTACTTTGCAGTATGTGGGTGCTTTGCTCAAGGGGTTGATTCCCAACTCCAACCTAACCCTAAGCAACACATGGGGGAGGTCTTACCTTCAAATCCAGACATCTTCAAACACCTCTTGACCCTGACTGGAGCTCCACTTTCCCAGCAAGGTAGGTTCTTCATCAAGAGAATCTAGATCCATGGGTTCAAGGTATGGATCATGGGCTTCAATCCGGATATTCCACAACTTAATCCGACTTGACCTTCGGGTTATCGGACCTGCAATACGAATTTCGGGTTAGAAATACGAGGGTTATTACAGCTGGACTCCATAGGAGCAGTCCGACCAAGGATACGACTCTTTGTGCACTTTGGTGCTCTAGCCCGCCGATCCCTTATAGGATTTCGCCGGCAGCAAACTCTCCAAGAAAATGGGGTCCTCATAACTTGCAATAGAATCCAAGCAGAATATATTTGCAGTGAGTTCCATAGAACTTAATAAATTTAACCCAATGCAAGGACAACTACTATCACATCCCCCCAGCCGGTACCCAGGGGCGGAGCCAGGATTCAATATGGGGGGGGGGCGAAAAATATAAGTCTAGATTGGGGAAACACTAATGTTTTTTTGCCACACATATTGTGTGGGCCCTTATAAGACCCATTGGAGGTCCCACCTATGAATTATTTTATTATATTAAGGAATAAACCCACATATATTTTGTGGGGTCCACACATATTTGACAAAAATAGGTAAATTATTGATAATGATACTTTTTTCAACCAGATATAAGTAAATTAAAGCTTCATTACAAAAAAAATACACATGATTTCAACCCTTAAAAGTCGGATGCAAACCAAATTTTTTTTAAATTAGAGATGTAAACCAATGGTAGTTAGTTACTTTATTAACTAAAGACATTTTATTCACAATATAAATTTAAATAACAAAAATTGCAGAAGAAATAAAAAAAACAAAGAATATAAAATCAAATAAAGAATAAAAAAAATGAAAAAAAAACAATAAATAAAATGAGAAAGAGACAAATACCTATTGTGGAGAAGATTTTTTCCCAAATTTTCCTTAACCCACGCTTATAGAAAGGGAAGAATAAATAGGAAAAAAGAATTCAACCCAAAAAAATAGAAAAAAAAAAAAGAAACAAAAGAAAATAAATAAGAAGAAAAAAGGAGAGAGAAGATATGAGAGAATAAATAGGGATTGAGGAGTTAGTTTCTAATTAGAAATGACATTTTGAATATCTAACAAAAAAAAAAAAATTCAAAATTTTCCCTTAACCCACGTTTATAGAAAGAGAAGAGAATAAATAGGAAGAAAAGATGTGAGAGAGAAGATAGGGGAGAATAAATAGGGATTGAGGAGTTAGTTTTTAACTAGGGATGACATTTATACCCATTATTTTACCTTTAAAAATTGTTTTCAATATTGGGAGGGGGCCAAATAGTGATATTTCACATGTGAGAAGAGAAAAAAGTGGGAAAATGAAGGAAATTAACATACAAAATACAAACATTAAAGGAATTATAATAAATTTTAAAAAATCCGAGGGGGGGCTCGCCAACTGCCGGTACCCAAACTGCAATACCCGAGGTGTGATCCACAACCCTGAAGATCAAGTCTTAACAATCATCCTCCCACATAGCACAATAGTATAATCATGAGCAAGGAAATGATCATTGTATTAATGTAATTAAAAGAACAATCAATGAATGGATCTCAGAAGGATCTCTAAACATAATTAGAGTGAGGAAAAATGATACCAATATAATCAGAGTCAAAGAGTATGTAGAAATAAACCCACGAGTCAAATGCGGAAGAATAGTCAACTAAAGGTATTACAACTGAAGAATTAAAGAAGTCTCAAAACTATCCTAAGTTCTACTCATAGTAGGTATCTTTATTGAAAAGATAATGTCTAAACTCAAAGACTTCCGTATCCAATACAGGGTACTCCAGCTCGAAAATAGGACTAATCCTGGTACGCACATTCTTCACAGTGATGTTCGTGATCGCCAAAACTTTGTATACCGTACGGATCACTCGACGTGGTCTCATACTCCTGGATCTCGCCGTCATCGACACCTGCAGCAAAGTCTAAAGCAAATATTGTCCCCGAAGGGTGAGCTCAAAAGAACTCAGCAAGTAGTTCAAGTACAAACAACCATTACAATCAATATTCAAGAACAAAGCATGATGCAGTATGATATGAGACAATGTGCAAGTATGTATACCATACGGATCACTCGACGTGGTCTCATACTCCTGGATCTCGCCGTCATCGACACCTGCAGCAATGTCTAAAGCAAATATTGTTCCCAAAGGGTGAGCTCAAAAGAACTCAGCAAGTAGTTCAAGTACAAACAACCATTACAATCAATATTCAAGAACAAAGCATGATGCAGTATGATATGAGACAATGTGCAAGTATGCATCTAACTCTAACATATGCTGGTCTCCAATGGCGGACACGCATTAAGATAGAACACCATATTCCTCTGGGCAGTCTCAATCACTCTCCCTCACAACTCTTAAGCATGTCTTTTCGGTTCTCAGCAGTAGTTGGGTTAGGGCATCCATCTCAAACAATTACCATGGCTGGAGTTTAGGTCACCACTCTCTCACTCCACCATTGGTGACCTAAACCCCACTCACATTCCAAACATTCTCATTCGTAACAAATATGCATATCATAAAATGAATAACATAATGAAATTACATAGGCATATATATCATAAATAAATCCTAAAACAGTAAATAAGATCATGTATTCAAAAATAGAAAGTAATTGATGTTATTTGTAAGGGAACGTCCTCACCTTATTGTTGTCTCATGACCTTCAAGAAGTAGACCAAAAGGTAGGTTCATAGTTGCCAAATAAACCCTAATAATAAGATGATTTAATGTTAGGAACAAACCCTAAATTTTTGAAGATGAAAAGAGGTCAAAACAGGGCAACTTGCTGTCTTGGTACCCTTTGGTCGCCCAAGGCTGCCAAGGCAATCGACTAAATGTGTTGTGTATGGATATTAAAACCTAAAATTGGTCTAAAACTCATCGTTTAGGTTCCAAACACTCCAAAAATTCATAGGAAAACTCTAAAATAATATTAAGACACTATCTAATATGATTTATCATGGTCATTGGAGTGAAAACCTAACGAGTCCTAATATAGGTTTCATCCGAAATAAATCTATAGTTTCACGGATAGACTAGAGTGAATGGGGATTCACTCTAGAATTAAGATAATAGTAGATCAAGGTATAAAAACAACTTAGAATATTGTCTAGCATGGATTTGAAATCAAACAATCAAATTGAATACCATCATATAGATTTATGCTAGGCTTTTACCGAAATCACACTGTGAGTTCACGGAAGAACTAGAGTGGATGGGGATTCACTCTAAAACTAAGAGAATAGAAGAGTAGGCCATTACAGAAACTTAAGGCTTTCTTCAAACTCTCATCAATGGGTAAAATTAATAGGAGAATATAGATCTAGAAGAAAGAAAGTGATCGCTAACCTTGAAGAAGAAGATTCGTTGAGCGAAAAACTTCACGGATACTTGGGATTCTTCCTTGGCCTTGGAAAGAGTGCTCTAGGATTCTTTTGACGTACTCTGACAGCCTTATGACACAATGACACAAATTAGAACAAAATTTTATTAAATAAGGCTTCAAAAACCTAATTCTCAAAAAATGACAAAATTGCCCCGGTACTGGTTGGTCGCCTGGGTTGGTCGCTTGGGGAAACCAAGGCAATCGACCAACCTGTACCTTTTTTGTGAAATTTAAAAGTAACCGCAAGCGCACGGTATCATGTAGCTAATGGGTCGATCTCAAGGAGATATGCCACTTAGAATTCAACTTCTTAATAGTAATGCGAGAATGGAATGATTCAATTTTTGTTAACTAATTAACTAAACTAAACGATCCTAATCCATACATCTAATGCAATCGAATTGAAACGAAAAATAAACTAAACACAATCAATGCATAAATAAAAGACAGGAAAAAAGTGCGAACAATAAAAATAAAAAGAAAAGGGAAGTGATCCGAGTGTCAGTTTTGGATTGAGGGAAGGGGATGAGTATAATAATAATGACTTTGACCGTGGACCCTTTGCCGTAGCTTACTGATGCGTCCAAAATCTGCTCAGCGCTTAGATCTCCTTAGAATGACCTGCAAAACAAAAGCGTCAGATGTGGCCCGACCGCTGGGGTCGGGAGTTCCTCCGAAGGCTAAGTCAGTCGATGAACTTAATCACAAACACCTCTGCTAGAAGCACAGAGCTAAGGAATGAATAACTGGAATACGATCTAGATCATAAGCATATGAGTGTTTACGTCCAAATGTGTGTGTATGGATCTGGGTCCTTCCTTCCCTTGTAGGTAGGTGAGGTTTATATAGAGTGTACCTTCGAATCTTCTTCGTTGGATGTATTTTTGAGCCTTCTTCGGATAGTCGTTGGATCCTAATGGTTAGATCCGTTGAGCGACAGACTTCTACTAGTTTGAACTAGTAGAGGACTCCTAGGATAATCTCGTAGTTATTGGATGATTATCCCTTCAATAGTGATAAGTGACAGCCGCCAAGTTGTGTCTGCCATCATTAGGGTAATTAACCTAATCAATAAGTCGGATTAGGGCGTGCTTGTTGCTGATTTAGTTTTCTTCCTCAACAAGCTATCTCTTGGACCCGGCTCGCTCGGAGCGGAATCGATTCCTTTCGTCCCGACCGGAATCGAAGGTCAAACCAAGTATGAACTAGGTTCAATCATATTTTCTCCACATCACTTACAGTCCACCGATCAGGGGAACGGATATTAAAGAAAAAATAAACAGTGCAGAAAGTAAATAACAAAGCAATAAACAAAGCAATAAAAGGAAAAGGAAGCCTTAACCAAAGAGAGGCACGAATGTAGGCATATTTGATCAAGGATCCAGTGGAAGAGAGAACAATAAAACAATGCTGAAAGTAAATTGCAGAAAGTAAAATGGAAACCTTAACCAAAGAGAGGCACGACTGTAGGCATCTCTAATCAAGGATCCAAGGGAAGGGAGAACAATAAATAAATGCTGAAAGTAAATCATAAATTAAAAATAGGGAGGGGTAGATAGAAGTGGGAATGGAGGGAGGAGAGAAGATTAATAAAGAAGGTTACTTGCGAATTGAACAAACGATTCGAATCTCAACCAACCCTAACAACCAAATCTAGATCTACAATGATCTAAATCTGCAATTGCTAGACCCAGAGAAAATCAAATCTAAAAACTTGAAACTTGAACTTGAATTGCATTACATAAAAAAAAAAAAATTAAACCTAAACATTCAATCTAGAAATTAAAATCTTACAAATGAAAGCATAGAAAACTAAAGAAAACCTAAATAAACTGAAGAGAGAAGAAAGAATGCTTCTACTAAGCTTTAAAACACGTTCCCCTTTGATGGAGTATGCTCTCCTTTTATAGAGTTTACATGAGATATGAATTTTGACAAAATTTGAATCAAACTCAAGGTTTTTATCTGACTAAACCAATTAGGGTTTTGACGTACTAATTGGACCAACTTAGAGAGATCGGATGCATAATTACACCATTGGATTTGAGGTTTAAGAGGTCGTGAAGCTCTCCTCCAAAACTCAGCACGATCAGAAACCGGATGACCGTTCAATGAAGGGTTTGATCGAATCTGGACAGAGACATTCAAAAACGGGATTTTTGCCTCTTCCTTCTCTAACTATAATTCTTTTTCCTGTTTTTCTTTCTTTAATCAAATCCCAAATAGGAAATAAGATATTGAAGTATGCAAGGACTCTTTTCTCCATTTGGACCTCTCAATAATATCTCTGTAGATTGATTAATAATTTCTAATCTCAGTCTTAGATCAAAATTTGCTTCTTTATCTCTAAAATACTTTGGAGTTGGCCCATAATCACATCTCTAGCCCATCATGCTCCAAGTCAGGCCCATTTTTGCATTTGAGAATTTGAACGGACTTCTTGACGTGTAAAATTGCATGTTTAATACCCAAAACTCCAAATATTCGCTCAAGTCCTGAAAATTCATAAAATCTGCAAAAATAACATAAAACCCAAGGTAGCTCCACTCAAAGTGTATAAAATACATGCTTTATGCCCTAAGATTTCACACATAAATGTGTTCATCAGATTCCCCCACACTTAGACTAAGCTTATCCTCAAGCAAAAATAAAAGAAAAATACAAATGCAGATAAGAAACTAATGCAACAAAATAATTCCTAACTCACTTTCGTATGAATCATGGTTACACTTAGCATGTTCAACAAGCCTTTAAACCACTAGGTTAACCCTAGAGGACGAGTTTTGTCTCGTGGATGTTTGCAGAGAATATTCATCCAAAATTCCAATTTAGCTCAAAATATACATTGCAAATTCCAACTCTAACAATTGGTAAGTATTTATACAGAATCAAGAGCTATGACAACTTTCCTCACCATTGATTTAAGATCCCCCACACTTGAACTTTATTACCCCCACATTGATTCTTAAGACTTAGCATATATCTCAATCAAAGGCTCACCTTATATCTTTCAAGTACACCTCTCCTTTAAACAAAACCACTCATAAAGTAAGGGGACCAAGGACTAAGGTTTTGAAGTATTTTTGACCAAACAATTTTACCAAGGCATTGATGACACTTGTATTTATTTCTCTCTTTTCTTTTGAGTAGTGAACTCTACTTTACTCCACTACGGTTGGCTTGAGTAACATGGTGGAGCAAACACCAGAAACCCAAGTTACTTTGTAGCTTTGCTTTGCATATGCCCACATAGACAGTGATGCAAGAGTTCTTTTCAATAATCTCCTTCCTAAGAGTTTCAATCAAGTCACCTCGATTCCTGAGTCGGAGTGCCATGTCTAGTTCCAAGGAATTCTTCTTCTTCTTCTTCTTCTTCTTCTTCTTCTTCTTCTTCTTCTTCTTCTTCTTCTTCTTGATGCAAGAGTTCTTTTCAATAATCTCCTTCCTAAGAGTTTCAATCAAGTCACCTCGATTCCTGAGTCGGAGTGCCATGTCTAGTTCCAAGGAATTCTTCTTCTTCTTCTTCTTCTTCTTCTTCTTCTTCTTCTTCTTTTTAACTTTTGTCATGCCATATAAAAATATTGATCTCAACTCCTAGCCAAAGAAACAAGGACGCACTAAACTCATAAATGGTCCAACGCCTTAAGTTAAGGGCCTTTTATTTTTCTAAGGAAAATCTCATCTCAACATATATACAAATTACCTTCCTCTCAACAGGGTTTTTATGTGTTCATGATGGGTATCAAAATCACTCTCATTTCACACATCATAGCAATTGAAAGAATATGTATACTAACCAAAAGTCAAAGTTAAAATCTACAATGAAGCTACCCCCCCCCCCCCCGCCCCCGCACACACACACACACACTTAAGTAATGCAATATCCTCAATGTATGCATGAAAAGAAGAATAAGGGCAAGGCAAAAAAGGGGTATACCTTTAAGTCAAGATGTGTTTATCATGGGAAGCTTTTGTCTTATCTTCAATAGCAATGTATGATAGGGAAAGCACTCCAAATAAGAAAAACCATGAATAGAAAAGTCATCCCTAAAGACTTCAAGAAAAACATTCATCATGTAAGAGAAAATTCTCATCATACGTTGAGGTTCTTTAGAAGGTTTAGCATCCTTCATAAGATGAATATGATATTGTACAATGGAAGAGCTTAGACCTTTGATATTTGTGATAGACCAACCCAATGTTTCTCTATTATCATTCAACAGTGTGATCAACTCTTCTACTTTGTCAGAAGTTAAATCAGAGACAACAATGACAAGAAGAGTATTATCTTGTTCCAATAAAGCATACTTCAAATTAGAAGGCAACTCTTTCAATTCTAGCTGAGGGGGTTCAATATTGAGGGCTTGGGAGTGGAGATGGAGATGGATAGAGGTTCAATAGGCTCCAAAGGTGTGAAAATTTAAGACTTCAGAAAAGAAAGTTTCACTATCATCATCCAACATATCCATACATTCTTGGAATTCATAATCAAAATCAATTTCAAAGTTGGTAATCAAATCATTAAAAAAATCCAAAGACTCCTCAAGCATATTGATATCTTCTTCTATTTGTGGTTGTTTCCCTATCCTAAACATATTAAACTTCACAGTTCGATTTCCAAAAGACAACCGTAAGAGACCATTTCGACAATTGATTAATGCATTACTAGTAGCTAAAAATGGTCTTCCTAGAATTATTGGGATTTCATCTTTGATTGAAAAAGGTTTAGTATTTAGCATAATGAAATCAACTGGAAAAATAAATTCTCCCACTTTCAGTAAAACATCTTCAACCATCCCTTTGGGAATTTTAATTGACTTATCTGCCAACTGAAGAGTAGTTCTAGTTGCTTTCAATTCTCCCAGTCCTAATTCCTTATAAACATGGTAAGGCAAAAGATTCACATTTGCACCAAGATCAAGTAAAGCATGTTCAATGTGTGTATTGCCTATGACACAAGCTATGGTAGGGCTCCCTGGATCCTTATACTTGGCTGCTACAGGTTGAGTAATTATGAAACTAATGTTACCTGCCAAGAACGCCTTTTTGGGAATGCTAATGATTCTTTTATGAGTGCATAAATCTTTCAACACTTTTGCATAGGCGGGGATCTGGGATATGGCATCCAAAAGAAGGATATTCACTTCTATCTTTTTGAAGACATCAAAAATTTTTTTCCATAGTCGCACTCTTCTTCTTATTAACTAGACAACTAGGATAAGGAGCCTTAGGAACATAAGGACTCTCATTTAAAATTTGCTCTTTTCTCATAGTTTCTGATAGTGGCTCACCAAACTTAAGTACTGCTAAAGCAACTGGCTCATCCTCAACTTCTATGGGTTCCTCAGACAAACTTTTATTAGGAGATACTTGAACATTCTCCTCATCACAGTGGTCACTAATCTTGCTCTTTTCATTAGTATGTGACTCACCTGTTAAATACCCTTTCCCACTTCTCAATGCAGACACAGAATTAATTGAAGCTAAAGAAGATTGGGAGGATTCAACTTGGTTGACTTGATTTGGTGGTCTTTGTTGAATCTGAATCCTAGGATTTAACTCAGATTGGTTAGGCATTTTACCTTTTTCTCGCTCAGACAAAGCACTTGCAAGAGTGGAAATGTATTTTTCCATATTATGAATAGAAGTCATGAAGGTGCTAGAAAATACTTCCATATTCTTCTCTAAGGAAGAGAGACAAGAACATTCTGGATTGTTACCTCTATTGAAACCAGGTGATGATTGATTTTGTGCAATGTGAGGCATATGAGGCACAATAGGTGGATTGACAGGCCTAGCTAAATTGCCATTCTGGAAATTTGGGGCTTGAGGGAACAAGACATTTGGATTATGAGAAAATTGGGCACTTTGTTTTTTAGGGGCACCAAAGTGATTTTGTGTGGAATAATTGTTTAATCCATTTTGGTTTTGCCCTTGAGACCATGAAAAGTTAGGATGATTCTTCCACCCAGGATTGTACATGTTATTGTACAGGTTTGGAAACATCGCACTGACATTCTCATGTTGGCCTCCAGAATAGCTAGGACATTCGTTAATTACATGTGTAGGAGACTGAAACCATGCACACATAGCAATAGATTTGTCAATAAAATGTGATTGACTTGGTGGTGGTGGTGCAGCTTTAACTACCAAAGTCTCTAACTTTTTCAAAAGACTATCAATTTGTGCTTTCTTATGAACTTGGCTATCAACAAAATATCCCCTACTAGTCCTTTCAGATTCTTGGGTTGATTCCCATTCTCTAGTTCTATCTGTTAGGTCTAAAAGAAATTCCCAAGCTTCGGAATCATCAGTGAACGATGTAAATCCTATGGGGCACATAGATTCCAAAAGTTGCTTTGTTTGATAATCGATACCCTCATAAATTATTTGGCATAAATGTCATAATTCTATACCATGGTGAGGGCATTCTTGGAGAAGGCTTTGGAACCTCTCCATTACCTTAGCAAAGGATTCATTGGGTTTCTAACGAAATTGAAGAATATCATTTCTTATTTTATTCGTCTTACAGAAAGGAAAGAATTTTTTCAAGAATAGGACAGTAAATTGTTCCCATGTGGTAATGCTATCCCTAGGTAAGCTATAAAGCCACTTTTTGGCTTGGTCCTTTAATGAAAATGTAATAAACCGTAGTCTTATGACATCATCAGTGAGTTGTTGTACCTTCATAAGGACACAAACCTCCTCAAACTCCCTAAGGAACATATATGCATCTTGATCAGGTAACCTATGAAATTTGGGTAACATAGATAGATAATGAGATTTAAGTTCAAAATTATTACCCCTCACATCAGGTAAAGGTATGCAGATCAAGTTGGATAAAATCTATCTCTAAGACTCTTAGGTGGAGGTAGGTCTTCCATGGTCAAGGTAGACACTCGGACAATTCGATTTGTAGAATCACGAGTCGAGATACACATGCACTAACCACCTAATGCAATTAATGGCTCTTATGAAAGAATGAGATTTTTTTTTATTTTTTATAATAAAGTACCTAAAGAAGAAAACAAAATAACAAAAACAAAAGGGAAAGTAGTGAATTTTCCACCACAAAGATTGAAACAATGATTCCAAAGCCGTAAGGTTGTTATATAGCTGAGCGATGTATAGGTTTGACAGCAAGGGAATCTGTATAGTATTCGGAGCCACCTACAACCGAATTCTAGGGATTCTGTAGTAGAGTGGGGACTACTATATGTTTTTGTTTCTACTCAAGTTAAGAGTAATATCTTTGAAAATTTTTTTATTATTATTTTTTTCATTTTTTAAAACACTTTGATTTACCAAAGAATGAAAAAAATAAAATGGACTAATACTTCCCCGGTAACGGTGCCAAAAACTTGTTTGTGAAATTTAAAAGTAACCGCAAGCTCACGGTATCATGTAGCTAAAGGGTCGATCTCAAGGAGATATCCCACTTAGAATTCAACTTCTTAATAGTAATGCGAGAGTGGAATGATTCAATTTTTATTAACTAATTAACTAAACTAAACGATCCTAATCCATACATCTAATGCAATCGAATTGAAATGAAAAATAAATTAAACACAATCAATGCATAAATAAAAGATAGGGAAAAAATGTGAACAATAAAAATAAAAAGAAAAGGAAAGTGATTCGAGTGTCAGTTCTGGATCGAGGGATGGGGAGTATAATAATAATGACTTTGACCGTGGACCATTTGCCGTAGGTTACAGTCCACCGATTGGGGGAACGGATATTAAAGTGAAAAAAACAGTGCAGAAAGTAAATAACAAAGCAATAAACAAAGCAATAAAAGGAAAACGAAGCCTTAACCAAAGAAAGGCAGGACTGTAGGCATCTCTGATCAAGGATCCAAGGGAAGGGAGAACAATAAAACAATGCTGAAAGTAAATTGCAAAAAGTAAATAACAGAAAGTAAATTGCAGAAAGTAAAATGGAAACCTTAACCAAAGAGAGGCACGACTGTAGGCATCCCTAATCAAGGATCCAGGGGAAGGGAGAACAATAAATAAATGCTGAAAATAAATCATAAATTAAAAATATGGAGGGGTAGATAGAAGCAGGAATGGAGGGAGGAGAGAAGATTAATAAAGAATGTTACTTACTTGCGAATTGAACAAACGATTCAAATCTCAACCAACCCTAACAACCAAATCTAAAAGATCTAAATCTACAATTTCTAGACCCAAAGAAAAGCGAATCTAAAAACTTGAACTTGAATTGCATTACATAAAAAAAAAATTTAAAAAAAAAAAAAAAAAAAAAAAACCCTAAACATTCAATCTAGAAATTAAAATCTCACAAATGCAAGCACAGAAAACTAAAGAAAACCTAAATAAACTGAAGAGAGAAGAAAGAATGCTTCTACTAAGCTTTAAAACACGTTCCCCTTTGATGGAGTATGCTCTCCTTTTATAGAGTTTACATGAGATATGAATCTTGACAGAATTTGAATCAAACTCAAGGTTTTTATCTTACTCAACCAATTAGGGTTTTGATGTACTAATCGGACCGACTTAGAGAGATCAGATGCATAATTCCACTATTGGATTTGAGGTTTAAGAAGTCGTGAAGCTCTCCTCCAAATATCAGCACGATTAGACACTGGATGACTGTTCGATGAAGAACTTGGTTGAATCTAGACAGAGACATTCAAAAACGGGATTTTTGCCTCTTCCTTCTCTAAATATAATTCTTTTTCCTCATTTTCTTTCTTTAATCAAATCCCAAATAGGAAATAAGATATTGAAGTATGCAAGGACTCTTTTCTTCATTTGGATTCTCTCAATAACATCTCTGTAGATTTGATTAATAATTTCTAATCTCAGTCGTAGATCAAAATTTGCTTATTTATCTCTAAAATACTTTGGAGTTGGCCCATAATCACATCTCTGGCCCATCATGCTCCAGGTCAGGCCCATTTTCGCATTTGAGAATTTGAACGGACCTCTTGACGTGTAAAATCATATGATTAATACCTAACACACCAAATATTCGCTCAAGTCCTGAAAATTCATAAAATCTGCAAAAACAATATAAAACCCAAGGTAGCTCCACTCAAAGTGTATAAAATACATGTTTTATGCCCTAAGATTTCACACATAAATGTTTTCATCATACCTCTTTTGGTCAAAAGCGTATTTTGGTCATCCGAAGGTCCTAACTTCATCTTGGGTCCTTTTCTAAGTTATAGAAGGGTCTCACCTGGTTTTTCGGGACCTTCCAATTGTGTCATTCTTGTACTCTTGGTTCACTCACCAAGTCCGTCATCTGATAAGCTGGATCTTCTTCCAAAATCAGACCAGGTTTCAATCATAACAACATCACTGTCTACTTCCATTGGTTTCAGGTCAGATCCAATGGGTTCAATATGGATGGCCCACAACTGTCTTTTTCCTTCACTTCCGGTCTTTGGACCTACAATATAGATTTTCGGGTTAGGGTCATGAAGGATTTCACAACTATGTCTCATGCTACATATGATCCAGATACCTTCCCTCAGGCCTAGTGCCCTATTGGTTTGCGTATCCTTCTCACCTAGGGATGATTTTTCCACGAAAATCGCACATTGTGTTGGACTAACATCTCGTAACCCTATGGTTGTCCACATATACATAGGCGGACCCCCTCATGGCTTCCCCACGAAAATCACACATCATGTTGAAAGTACCACGAGCCCAACACTATGCATATGCAACCTTCCCAATTGCATGATGATAGTGGGCATGTGCCTCCCCACGGAAATCACACATCTTGTTGGATGACAACAAGACCCAACCATTGCCAATTACAAGTCACTTGGGTTCAATACCCATGACAAATGGGTTGTAGCATTCATCAGGGTTTACTAACCGATGCAATCTCGACACCTACCGACCATGTATATAAAAACTCTACGTGAATGCATAGGCACGAAGGGTAATGGGTGAACCCACAACCCCGGGTTGGTAGATACTTATAGGTAATGCTTTATTATCCAAACTCCTATCACATCACATTCACAATCATCGCTAGAATGAATTGAATAATAACACAAGCATAAAATACCATATTACCTTCTATCTGTGCAAAGTGTCACACACAATTTATAAGAATAAATATGCGATATTTGTAATTACAAGAATTAGAATTTAAATAAATTACAGAATTATATGATAATGTATCCCTCACCTACCAATGACAAGAATGATCTCCAAGAGTCCAAGAATCCACAATTCAAGAATGTTAGCAGGCTACAAAACACCCTAAAAAACATAAAGTCTAAGTTAAGTTTAAGTTGGGGTCAAGACTAAGCATCAACCGACCCAACTTGCACACTTGTATGAGGGGGGGGGGCAAGCCAAGCTCACTAGGGCTTGTGAAATGCCCCTCCCTGGCAGTGACACCATTGGCATGAGTACTGGCGAGTATTAGGGATGTACCTAGCCCAATGCAAGTCAACTACTCAATCACATCAACCTAGGTTCAAATACCTCCCCTCATGCAAATCCACACTCTTGGTTTAGTATCCTCCCCTACTAGAGTCAACATAATCTATGGCCCCAACCAACTTGGACTACGCCTCCTCTTTACCCTATTGGTCATCCACGTATAATGGGCGAGAATCTCTCATGTCCTCTCACGGGTTGGTTACCGGTCTTGGGTGCCCATGAGCCCAAGCCTATTATATTCAGCCCTTTCAATGAATAGCCCCCACAATGTGGTTGTGTCCTCTCATGTGTTGGTTAACGGTCTTGAGTGCCCACCACCCCACACTGCTGCCACGGGTCACTCGACATCAATACCCACACTGATAGGGTGTGATATGTTGAGGTACCTAACCATACTCTTCGAAACTTCCTATCATGGCAAACAGTAACAGTGAAAAGTGCTAGGGGCATTAGAGGATAGTGTCCCATACCACCTCCATTGATATCCCAAGCCTAGAGCACCCCAAATAGGTATTCCCCAATTCACAATCACAACATACAACAACCTCCCACAAAGTAGTAAATGGTCCTAGGCAACACTCTCAATCCACAATCCATTCAAGTCCATAATGCCTCAAGTTTAAATCCATGTATCAATAGCATAACAATCAACTTGTATTCTGTAATTTCGAAACATAATCATCATTCTTAAGTCTTTTAACAGAAGCATGTATATCAATGAGCATGTTTCAAATCAAATAAGCGACAATGATTTTGTGCTAATGAATGTCCTCACCTTGATATTGATTCACAACTTTGAAAAGACACTCAGAGGATAAGTTTATATTTCCCAAAAAATCCTAATAACATGTTGGTTCAAAGTTAGAAATAACCCTAGCGGTCCTATATCGAAAAGAGAAACAAAAACCAATATTTCAAGGGGTGGTTGGTCGAGTGGGTTGTTTGGGGCAACTAGGGCAATCAACCACCCTCCGAGTATGGATAGAATTGACTCAGAACAACTAAAGGCTTCCAGATTGGGTTCTAAACTACTCCAAAAATAGATAGAAAAATCTGAAATAATACTAGAACATGAACCAACATAATTTGAACATCAATCAACGCGAAAGAAACGAAAACCTAACGAATCCTATGTCAGGTCTTTTCTGAAATCAATCTAGAAGAATCACAGATGAACCAGAGTGAATGAGGATTCACTCTAGGGCAAAGAGAAGAGATAAAGTAGATTGATACAACAACTAGAAGCCTTATACTAGTCTAATCAGTAGAGGAAATCATTGGCGAAAGAAAGTCAGAAGAATGGGGATGAGTACTAATCTTTGGGAAAATTAATCGCCGCACGGAAAGCTTTTCAGAAGAACTCCACACTGCCTTTCACCTTCGCGAAGTACTCTTTGACGATCTCTGATGACTAAGGATCATAATGACATGTTTTAGAACGAAAACACCTGAAATAGGGCCACAAAAATCGAAAATTCAAATTTTCCCTTTTCTCTCAAGAACAGGCTGGTCGCCCTATCAACCAACCTTTGGAACTTAGTTCCAGGAGTAGGATCAAAGGCCCAGAAAGCAGCCCATGGCTCTACCCTAGCTCCTACTCTACATGTCACACCCCACCCAGCCGGATCCAGCCATACCCGAATACCCGTGGGGGTGACACACCGCAGGACCTAGGTTCAGTGACAATTTCATACAACACAGGATATAGCATAATTAAAAGGACAAGAATAAATCAAGTTCTAATAATAAGTTATTAAATCTATATTATCAAAAGGTTACAATCATCCATTATCTAAAGTTAATCAAAATGGACATCAGAGTTTGAAGGAAGCATAGATTGTCATAGCGGAATTTAAACTAAACTGATTCCCTAATGGAATCCAACCTCATGAGAACAGCCTTTGCACGGGCATGAAGCTCCATGCAAGTCTACATCTTCTTCAATCACTCCTTCAAGAAAGCCTGCCGGCGACGAATCCTCCACTTGGAAGTAGTCCTCATAACCTGCAGAATATTCTAATAGAAACAGACATATAAAAAGGAATGAGTTCAACAGAACTTAGTGAGGTCAACTCAACATCTTACCATACATTCATCCACAAGATTTCACATCATATCATGCATTCGTACACAAGATTCCATATCATATCATGCATTCGTACACAAGATCCCACACCACACACATAGCTTGAGTATCGATAATGTAATTAATGATAGTGATATGATGTATGAATTATTATGATATTATGCTCCTAACTCTATCATGAAGTC
The DNA here is from genome assembly GCF_041222555.1 of Hakea prostrata. Taxonomy (NCBI): domain Eukaryota; kingdom Viridiplantae; phylum Streptophyta; class Magnoliopsida; order Proteales; family Proteaceae; genus Hakea; species Hakea prostrata. Next base: position 14,855,014 of record NC_142601.1, read on the forward strand.
TCTATAGTAGACACGCATTAAGTTTGTACACCAATCTCCTTTGGGCGGTCTCAATCACTCTCCCTCAACAAGAGATGTCTATTGGGTTCTCTGCGGTTGTTGGGTAAAGCCCTGTCAAGCCATGGTTGGGGTATAGGTCACCACTCTCTCACATCACCGTTTGGTATGAGATTTGCGCATGTCAAGGATAATCCTAGACCAGTGCAAAGTCATACGGTCTCGTACTACATATGGTTCAGATATCTCCCCTCATGCCTAGTGCCCTTTTGGTTCAATACATTTCCACCTATGAATGGAATCCTCAACGGGAGGCATCTGTTGGATCCCATTTCTTAACCCAGTGGTCATCCACATATAATGGATAGGATGCTCTCCATGTCCTCTCACAGATCATTTCACCGGTCTTAAGCGCCCAGGAGCCCTTATCTATTATATGCAACCCTACCTCTCTATGATGATAGTGGGCCTGCTTGACGCTTAGGACCCAGCCACTAACATCACGGGTTAACCGGCTTCAATACCCCTACCGGAAGGGTAGTAGTACTCATGAGGTTACCTAGCCAAACATTTCTAGACACTTAGCATTCATGTACTTAAGTCTAGATGCATACTCATGAAAGTTCACTAGGGTAATGGGTGAACCCACAACCCTAGTTTGAAACATAAAATAAAAAGAGTAATTTAATTCAACATCATCCATATATCTTCATATCAATAATTTAGAATTTGAAGATAAAAGAAAACACTCAATCCATTCAATCTCATCCATCTCATACATTCTCAAATTGTTTTCAAAGAATATTGAAAATAGAAGCAAAGATACTTGCTTACCTTTCATTCATGCAAAGTCCCACACATAATCACAAGATAATAAATATTAAATCAAGGCAATATATCAATAATGAAATTTAATTACACAATTAAACATTCAAGATAAGGTTGAGTATATTCCTCATCTTTTTAGTTAGCATAAGCTCTCGAAAGTTCCACAAAGTCACATTTACGAGTTCGTCATTATAATCAAAATAAACCTAATCATGTTAGAGGATCATTAGACATAAATTAGAAGTCAATTGGGTTTTAATAAAGTTCCCAAAATCACCCAACAAACGCCTAATCTTCCAACTAGTTTCAAACCCACATTTCTCAACCTAGTTTCGGCAAAAATCAAATTTCACCATCGATTCGAAGTCGAATCTAAACGAAACTTTGGGAATGTCTAATTGGAAGCAATAAGGTCCTAAGTATACCTTCAATTTGATCTAATTCCATCTCAATCAAAAAGCCCCAATTTTGGGCTCTCGCGAGTGCTCTTGGCTGAGTCTGAGAGCCAAAATGCAAAATCGATTGCAACGATTCGCACAAACCACTCACAAACAAAAGGAAAACATAAATGAAAATATTTGCAAGCATCAAAACACCTATCATGTTACAACTACTCAAATCCAACATTTATAGCGAAGAACTACTCCTAAAACAAAGCCTAAAGAAGAGGGTTTGATGATTCTTACCTTTCCTAACGTTTCCGCAATGATCAAGGTGCCGACACGCGTCCAAAAGGTTAGGAACCTTCCTCTCCCTTGGTTTCTCCTCCTCCTTGAGCCTCAGCCTCGTACAAGCAACATAAAATACGAGTATGAGTGAAAGAGAGCTTTAAAATAGGGTTTTAAAGGGTAAAACCCGATTCTGCCCCAAACTGGGCTGGGGGCGGTCGACCGGCCTTTCAACCTGCCCAACCAACCGGCCCTAGTTGAGGATCCAAATGAAATCCAAATTGGGAGATCTTTGGCTTGTTGGAAAGGCCTTTCGACGCTTTTCGTTTTGATACCTTATTCGCGTCAATCAGATTCTCCATCACTGATCTATGGTCGTTCCAAGATCACCATTTTTACACCATCATGATTAATCTTCTCTCTTCAATTAAACTTTAGGAGAGCTGATGAGTCATCACAAGGGTCCCACCAACATTGGTTCCATTTCCAACCCTTCGGGCTCCACTTGAATGGCCCACATTTGTCGTCAACTCGAGGCTCGATTTTCTCGATTTTGAAGCCACGAGTTAAAGGGGTAGAAATCCGGGGGATTTCACACTATACTCTATAAGGGTTTTACCTGATTTTTAGGACCTTCCACATGTGTTATCAAGGAACACTTGATCCATCTACCAAATCCATCAACGTCCAAGTTGGATCTCCTTCCAAACTCTGACAAGACTCCCAACTCAGCATCATCACCATCCACTTCCATTGATTCAGACTCCAATCCAATGGTCTCTACCTGGATAACCCACATTGCCTTCTATCTGTACTTCGAATTCTTGGACCTACAATATGGATTTTCGAGTTAGGATCTTGGGGGATTTCACACACAAAGTTTCGAATTTAAATTTGGATACTTTCTGCAAATTTCTGCCAAATATCGAATTAGATTTGGATACGGATAGTGGTGTATCCGAACCAAATCCAATTTGTTTAGAGGTCTATTCTCAACTTTCATTTAGAAAATAAGAGTAGTCCACCTCTACTTGTCATTGTTCAGAGATAGGTCATCCGTCCTAATTTGTGGTATAGAAGTGTCCAACTACTCAATGCTAGGGGTGTAAATGGATAATCGAAATCCGCTTCCGAATTCGCATCTGCATCCGTTTAAGGGTATCCCAATCCGTCTAATTATTAATAGGATGGGGATATGGTATACCCATTTCTTACCAACTATTATCCATCCGATAAAATTATCCGATTAAATTACTTATTTAGATTTATTATTCTTATTTTTATAAATTTTACTTATGATATGTGACTTTTTTTTAGATTTTCTACTAAAATAGCTACCAAAGTTGTTAAATTCTTAAATTTCAAACCTAATCCTCACAAATAAAAAGGTAAAAATGTAAACAGGTAGTCAAAAATCTGTATTCAATCTATATTCATGCCAATTTAGAAGAATCTACTTAAGAAAATAACTATCCGAAAACCGATAGAATATTATCAGAATCCGTTTGAATATAATAGGATGCGGATATGGATATACCACTATCTGATCCGAATCCGGTCCATTTACACCCCTAGTGCTTTCTACCTATATTCCAAACATTTTGCCTGTCCCATGCTCTTATTCTCTATTTGCTTTGATTCTAAAATTTTCAGTTGATTTATTTCCTAGTTTTCATTATGAAGTATATCTAGTTGCAAAAGTGAACTTCATCTTAATTTTTTAATAAAGTATTGTGTAAAAAAATTTGTTAGAGAAAAGTTAATTAAAATATAATAATAAATTAATTTATATAGAAAAGACTGGTCACCATCTAGTCATCATCTCTCCTTCCCTTGCCCATCATCCTCCAATGAATAATAATGTAGCATACACAATGCTGTCCGAATTTATTTATTTTTAATAAAGTAAATAGAATAAAATAATTTTGCCTTTTTTATGTTATTAGCAAAACTTTAGTTAAGGTATGATAGACATTAACCAAAAGAATATCATTTATCCTACCTTCTAATATTCTTTTTGCTGACTTTTTTGGGGTGACTTTAGTCAGAAAAAAAGTGAAGATTCTTTTATTCTTATGCGAATAAGAATGGCTGGAGTATTTTGAGTGTGCATACAGTATTCAAAGTATGTTATGTGTGACTCTAATTTTTATACTTTAACTTCTAAAATGGACATTCACTAGCATATTTTGATGGATGACCTGAATGATTTGATTTGTGAATTTATGATAAAGCAAAGCGCTTGGATCAAACAATTTACTTGATTAAAATCTATACATTAGGTTTTTTGAGTGAGAGTTGTAGTAAAGTAGTTTTGGCAACTAGTTAAGAAACCTCCATTGTAATCTACTTGCTACATAATGAAATTTTTTCTTCTTCATTTGGATGTAGTAGATCATGTTCATGTGTGAATGACGTTAAATCTCTCTATATTATTTCTATTTATTTTCTATTTTTGTTTGTGATCTTGATATTCGGTTTACCAAATATTCAAATGCAATGAAGATATGAAATATTCAAACATTCATTGAGTTGAATCAACTAATAATAAAAATCTAAACTTTGAGCAAATGCAGGATTGCCTCGATTGGAAGACAAACACCTCTTAACAAAGAGGTCATGGTTTCAACTCTTGCTTACACCATATGTAATATCCCCATCCCCTCTTAGTTAAGAGATGATGTGGCAATTTGAAAGATCCCAAAATAACCCTAAGGTTTTATTCTACTTATTTACATTTTATATTAAATTACATTATTACCTTAGTAATTAGAAAAAATTTAACACTAATTTGGTAGTTCCTTATTTTTTAGCTTTTTTATATTTACTTTCAATTTGGTGTTATTTTATAGTTATTGTTATTTACTTTCCAATTTGATGTTATCAATTTTAAGTTCTACTTCCTTTCATTTATTTAATATCTAATTTAGTGTTATCAATTTTATGAAGTTTTTTTCTTTGTAGAGAAAATTAATTTTTTTTGGAATTCAAAATGAGAAGAATACAACTAAAATTTGTACCTGATATGATTTTTTTTTTTTTCTTTTTCTAAATGAGGATAGTATTGTGTTTTGATTTCTTAATTTTAGAATGATAAATTAGACATTAAACATGCAATTATAACGGACTCTTAACACTGTTAGAACTGAGGGGACTAACAATAATTTTATAAAGAACAAGATTCTTTTAGTAATTAAGTTATAATACTAGGAACAACAATAATTATCCCAAAAAAACAGTTCACTTGTATTTGAAAAAAAAAAAAAAACTGAACTTTAAAGCAGCAACAGCCAACAAGTAACAACCAAAGATTGTGGTCAGTGGTTCTTACTCTTAATTGAATGAAAAATGTCCTTTCGGCACTAAACAATGCATTAAAATTGCTTCAACTTCACTTTTTGTGAAAGAATTGCTTCTACTTGACTAAACTACAAAGGTGGATGGTCAAGTAGGAAGCATTAACTAATTGAGTTTTGGACTCCTACCTTGATGCTAGTAATAGATATTGAGTAACTAATGGAATTTTTATTGACTCTCGATTTTAAATTGACCTTCTTAATTTAAACTTTCTTTATATTTTAAGGATCAAAATCTCGGTCTTAAAGTTAGTTTCTCGCAAGAAGAAACTGGATTTTGCTTCAATGGTGTGTCTAACATGGTGGCATCTATGGTGCTCACTGTTGGATGTAGATTACATGGATTTTATTAAATCTCAACTGTTCAAAACACTATATGCAAATTTAATCAACTTAAGTGAAACAAACCGATTTTTTTTAAAATAAATCAAACTACATTTTGAGCGGTTGAAATTGAATAAAATACATATGATATGCATCAAATGGTGGATACCACAAGCACCATCATGTTAAATGCATCACAAAAGTAAGAAACCAAGATAAAACTCAAAATATAATGGTCAGAACTTATTGAAGCACCACACAACGGATTTTTTTACTTGTCAAAACTGTTGAATTTATGAAAATTTTGTCCAGACTAATTGAAACTTGCTAATATTAAGGAGTTTTAAAATTTATCAATGCCAGAAAAGAGAGCCTCCTCCTTAAAGCCCCTTTTATATAAAAAGCCCCTTTGTATATAAATATATATATATATATATATATATATATATATATATATATATATATATATATATATATATATATATATATATATATATAAACACAATACTATCCTTATTAAAAAAATAATAAAATAATAAAAAATCATATAAAATTAACAAAAAATCCTTGAAGAAATTCTACCTTACCCGTAAATCTTTGAGGGTTGCTCGATTGGCAAAAGAGCAATGCTTCATAATATGAAATTAAGAATTCAAATTTACTTGAAGCCGGATGTAAAAGAAATTCTACCTTACCCTTAAATAATAGGTAAAGATTACCTCGCGAAGAATGTAATTTTTTTTTTTTTTTTGGTAATCCACTAAGAATGTAATTAAGTTGCTTGCTGGTTGTTGGGTGACCCTCAATTCTAAAAGAAACATATAAATAATAAACTTACCCATGATTGTGGAAATCGAGCAAAATTAATACAATCCATCTCGCTGAATTTGAACCATGGTACACCTGTATAATCTCTTCTTTTTCTAGATCAAGTTGTTGGGATTTACTAATTATTATATAACTATATGTCCAAGGGAAAAATTAGAAAATCACTTTTATGGCAGTTACAAAATAGAGGGTTATATATTTTTGTAATCACTGCATCAATTGAGGGATTTGATTTATTAAAGAGAAAGATTAACATCCCATGATACAAATACACTGACCTACACTATTTATGACTACATTGAAAGAAAACACTATTTCGGTTTGTGTAGTTTAATGTCGCTTCTTTTACACACAGGACCGCACAAAATGAACATGTAAGAATTACAAGTCCATTATCATATGAGGATGTATAAAAGTGATTATCTTATGCAATCCTGTTTTCGGATATGGGCGACGTTATTTCTCGAGAAATTATATTTTAATTATCTTTCCATTTAACTTGAACTCCATATTCATCAAGGCAAAGAATCAATGGAAGAGGAAGATGAGTGGTGGCAGATGATTCATATACGATTGTATTATGGGTGGGTGAGGAAGAGAGGGGAAGGTGGATGAGGAGATAAGGAGATTGGCGTGGCATTGGTGTCTACAAGTCCTTGTCAGATCTCTTAACTCTTCATGGAGAGCTACTTACAACGCCCTTTCAGGCTGGGCTCTACCCTACTAAGATGGCAACAATCAGGTTTGGACGAACTAGCAACCCTCCTATGCAGACTATATGGATAACATCTCTTATTCAGACATTCACAACAACACAAAATTCCTCAAAAGCTACCCAACAGCAATGTCTCTGGAAGTGACCCAATGGAAAAATATCATCTGCAGTTGTACTATATTAAAATATCAACAAAAACATGACAACAATCAATCAAATAAAAGCAACATAGTAGAGATGAAAAATGTAGAGGAAAGAATCATACGACGACACAAGGATTTATGTGGATCACCGGATGACGAAAATTTTGGACATGTTCAAAAATTTATACGTGTAGTTGGTTAGTCAGTGCATGAAGATTTCAATGACATCTGGTCTGAGAGAGGACTTAACATCGCAAGTGGTGAATTATGCGTTTTGGTTTCTATGAATTTGTTCAATATCTCGAAAGCTAATTATTAACAATGATCTTTCTACCCATTGTTTTTAGCGTTAAAAAATTTTCTGCAATCCGACAAGGCCAAGTGCTGGCGGAAAGAGGGTTCAAGGGGTCAGATCTCTAGAGAACTTTCAAATAATCATGGGGGTTGGTGAAGGGGGAGCTCCACCATTGATCTTGTAATCCTTGCAATTGCCACAGTAATCCCTAGGCTTCAGCATCTTGCACTAGATTGTAAGAGGAAAAAAACATACAACTTTGAATTGTGCCCTTATACACAGATGTCCAAGATAGATATCATCTTGTATGATTTACTGTATGTCGGACATCTATGGGGAATTTCATATGGTTGGTTCCTAGATCTGTTGGTATGTCTGAACTATGAAAATCACTGGAGAACTAATGTGGGGTTGGTCATTCACAAAAGACCCAACCTGTTTCCGTCAAATTAGTACTGTGAGATGTATTAGGGAGGACAATTGAAAGTAAGAGAGGAAGGAAGCATGTAGGTTCTGTGTCTGCAAACCTAACATCGTTGGTCCCAGTTCTTGTAATCCTTGAATTCTATTTGAAGCAAGTCTATTATGAGCTATTAAGTAGCACAGGAATTTCAGTAGCATGGTATAGAGGTAAAAGAAGATTCATGTACAATAGAGGACGATTGAGAATATAACAGATTGATGTAAAAGATCAACAAGAGAGGAGGGGAAGTGAAGGTTCTCCTAATGTAAACCTAACATCACCACTGCCCTGAACCTTTATGGAAATCGACAAGACAAAGAAAAGACGCCAACAAGTTTTTCTTTCTCTCCGACAAATATCACAATCGACATCAATAAATTAGGGGAAAATAATTTTCTTGGTAACTTTCACATTCCTTTGGTCAGAATTTTATGTAAATATCATACAACAGGTCAAAAATCATCGAAAGAGTGTGTCTGATTTATAATTATTCTTTTGGAAAAAGGCGAGATATACATATATTATAGTAAATAGAAAATATTACACGCAATTAAATTCATGAATATAGAGGATGTTCAAAATTTAATCACCTAATCCTTCAGACTCGTCACAAGTAAATCCATCTGAATCTCCACTATTGTCTCAACATGTTATGACTACTAGATCTTGGTCTGACATCGTTTAACCTGTCCAAAAATTATATCTTATGACCACTAGACATCTTATGCCATCAGCCTACATAATCCAAACAGCCACCCATGAAATTGAACCAACTTCATACATTATAGCCAACAAGGACAAAAAATGGAGAGAATCCATCTATGAAGAATTTCAAGAATTTTTATTTGCAGCAGCCACTGTTGGCTGCTGCCAATGATGGTGATTGTGTCACGTAATCAAAATGAGATTGGATGGTTGATAACCAAATGGTAGGGGTTTACTTGAAAATGGTGTTTTATATTTTCACATTTTTAGGGCTTAAAATTTACTAATTTACAAACTCATACCCTTCATTTACCCGACTCCCAAGTCTCCCAAATCCTTATTTCATTTTGCTTGACTCTCTCTCTCCCCACAAGTACTCCTCCCTATTTTTTATTGAGTCTAGGATCAATCATTTTCTTTTTCTTTTTGGTAGAATTGTGGGATCAATCTTTTCCAATTCTTTTTTTCTCACCTTCACCTCCGGTTTCTTCACATCTTCTTTAGGCATGGTGTAAGTCAGAACTCCATTCTCCATGGCAACTTTTGTCACACCCCACCAGCCGGTATCAGTCATGTCCGACAACCCGTGGGTGCAATCCACAATCACAAGATTCATGGTTTAGCCATCAATAATAATAAATACACATAATAATAAACTAAGAGCAAGAATAATTCAATAATTAAATAATAAGGAGATACATATGTTCAATCATCCAAAAAGAAATAAATCAAAGAAATGAATTAAGTAATAGTGTCCAAAAAGGAATCTCAATGGAAGCGGATAAAAATCAAAGTTTAAGCGTTCTTTTGTTCTTTCGCAAGAGCGACACACTTGTCCTCAAATTTCTCGATGAATGGAGTCACCCATCATTCTTTCATCAATTTATCAAAATGGTGGGTCACTTGAATTCTATTACCATCAATGGGAGCTGTAAGCGCACTCCAAGTGTGAAATCCAACCCTAACCTTAACCCGGAAACCCTGTTGTTTGTAGGTCTGAAGACCCGAAGTGAAGGAAGAAGTCAACCATGGGCCATCTCAGTGGAAAACGTGGTGTTTGACCCAGAACCCATGGAGATTGATGATGGTGTTTCATACTTGGAAGCTTTGGCGGATTTGGAAATGAAATTGCACCTTGATGAAGAAGAGATTAGTTGATGGACTGAAAGCCTAGTTAGACATGATTTGAAGGCGTTCCTCTATGCTAGGTAAGTCATATGTTGAGTTGGGAGAAGTCCATTGGATTTGGAAGAGGTCTGGGCCTTGAAGTCCCTGTTTTGGCCTTGCTATCATGCTTGGTAGACTGGGTGGTCGACCAACCAATCGACCAACAGGGACAAAATCTGTGAAGATCCTCTGTTTGGTCTTTTGGTGCTCTATATAATAGAACTTCGTGCATTTCTTAGCCTCTTTTGTTTCTAAAACCCCTAGAGAACGTGGAGAACCCCTCTCAAAGCCTCTCTTGGTGTTGAAGAAGATCTACTTGCAAACTCTCAAGCTTTCATCTCTTGTTCTTCAATCAAGGTTAGTAAACTCTTATACTTCTTATTGATTTACTCTTGCATGATCAAATTCTTACTTCTGTGATTATGAAGAAGGTATTGCATCATTGCAAACACCTCTTCTACAATCTCCAAAGTTGAGAATGAATCTCCATTCATTCCAATGATGCTATCCAATTGCCACCCATATCCACAACACAAGATCTAAGCATATCTTCCAAAATATTCTAAATTGTTCGCTCACATTGTCCATCAGACTGTGGGTGATGAGCAGTACCCAAATTCAACTGGGTTCCCAAAGCTTTTTGCAAACTATTCCAAAATCATGAGGTGAACCTAGGATCATGATCAGAAACAATACTCACAAGCACTCCATGCAGGTGAACCACATTATCCACATAAAGTCTAGCTAGCTTATCCAAAGTATGAGTGATCATCATAGGAATGAAATGGGCTGATTTGGTCAACCTATCAACGATTACCCATACCGTATCATTACCTTTACTTGTCCAAGGCAAGCTAGTCATGAAGTCCATAGAAATATCTTCTCACTTCCAACTAGGAACAAGAAGGGGCTGAAGTAATCCAGATGGAGGTTGTCGAATGGCTTTCACACGCTGACAAGTCTCACACTTTGGCACAAAATCTTCCACATCGACTTTCAAACCAATCCACCAAAAATGTTCTCTTAGATCCTTGTACATTTTAGTGCTTCCAAGGTGTACTGTGAAAATAGACTGGAGTGCTTCCTTTAAAATCTCCTTCTTGATTTCAACATTCGAAGGCACACAAAGTCTTCCTTTAAACAGTAAGGAACCATCCATAGATATATCAAAATCAGGATCCAAATAAGGATTCAAAAGAAATCTTCTCAATCTTCTCCTTCAATTCCTGATCAAAAGCTTGTGGAGCAACAATTCTATCTCTAAGGGTGGATCTTGTTGTCATGGCAGAAAGAACAGAATCCAAACCTTCAGGAATAATTTCCAATCCAAGTTCCGAAATTGAGAACAACAACGGTTGACTCAAAGCATTCAAATCCAACTCTTTTGTTTTACTTTTATTGCTAAGAGCATTAGCAACCACATTCTCCTTACCAGGGTGATACCGAATGTCACAGTCATAATTAGAGACCAATTCTAACCATCTTCTTTGTCTTATATTTAACTCCTTTTGGGTAAAGAAGTACTTCAAACTTTTGTCATCTGTGAAAATAGCGATTTTCTCACCATACAGGTAATGTCTCCAAATCTTCAAAGCGAAGACAATTGTGGCAAGCTCTAAATCATGAGTGGGATAATTCCGCTCTAATCCTTCAATTGCCAAGAAGCATAGGCTACAACCTTGCCATGTTGCATTAGAACGCAATCCAAACAAATTTTTTACGCATCGGTGTAGACTATCAAACCACCAAAATCATCAGGTATAGTCAAAACCGGGGCACTTGTCAATCTATCTTTCAACTCTTGAAAGTTCTTTTCACAAGCATCAGTCCAAACAAATTTCTCTTCTTTTCTAGTTAGCTTAGTCATAGGGGCAGCCAACCTAGAAAATTGTTCAATAAATCTTTTGTAGTATCCCGCCATTCCTAGAAAACTTCTTATTTCCATCACGGTCTTCGGTCTTTCCCAATCGGCAACTGCTTGTACCTTCTTAGGATCAACACAAATACCTTCGGCTGAAACCACATGGCCGTGGTTTCAACCGAGAAATACTACCCTTGAGAGCCAAAAATCACACTTGCTAAACTTAGCATAAAGTTTCTTTTCTCTTAGTCTTTTTGCAAAGTAAAATTTAGATGTCTCACATGCTCTTCTTCACTCTTCGAGTAAATCAAGATGTTGTCAATGAATACTATCACAAACTTATCAAGCACATCATTAGTCAAACCGAAAGGCATGACTCGAAACTCAAAGTGACCATATCTTGTTCTAAGAGTTGTCTTGAAAATATCACTTGACTTCACTTTAAGTTGGTGATATCCAGATCTCCAGTCAATCTTCGAGAACACGGCTGCGCCTTTCAACTAATCGAAGAGGTCATCAATCTTGGGCAGCGGATATTTATGCTTAATGGTCAACTTGTTCGACTCTCGGTAATCAATGCATAGATGCATGCTACCATCCTTCTTCTTAACAAACAAAACCGGTGCTCCCCAAGGTGATACACTAGGTTGTATAGAACCTCTAATTAAGAGCTCATTCAGCTGGTTTTGTAGTTCTTTCAATTTGGTAGGTGCCATTCTATACGGGGCTTTAGATACCAAAGCAGATCTTGGGATTAAATCAATCGAGAACTCAACATCTCTATCAGGGGGCAGCCCTGACAGATCATCCGGAACATCCACGAAGTCACAGAAAACCTTGACTTCTTCAATCTTCTTCTCTTCCTTAACCTTGCTTCCAGGTGAAGCACTTTCCACTAATGCATAGACTTGCATCAATGTGGTCAAGGTCTTCTTACCAACTCTTTCTTTCTTGCCTTGAAATTCAAAAACTGAATTTCCATCAATTTGAAACTGAATCTTCTTCGAAGAACAAAGGATTACAGCTTTATGGGCTGTCAACCAATCAATTCCCAAAATGATGTCAAAGTCCTTCATATCAAGAAATACTATATTGGCTTCCAAATTCTTCTCACAAACCAAAACAGGACATTCTTCTAACACTTAATCTAATTTTACAACAGATCCAGTAGGAGTACTAATCATCAAACAACTAGATAGATTCTTGGGTGTTAGGTCAGTCCTTCTTAATGAATGCAGATGAAATGAACGAATGAGATGCACCCGTATCAAATAAAACAAATGCAAGTATAGAAGCGACTAACAATGTACATGTCACTACATCATGGTTCACATCTTGTTCAATACCGAAATACTGAACACTCTTCCAGAAGGAGGGGCACGAGCCCTTTTTGCTACAAGGGCTGATGGCTGAACCGGCTTCTTAGGGCAAGTATGAGTGAAGTGTCCGGTTTGCTTACAGTAATAGCAAACAAGGTCCCATGGTCCAACTAGAGTCGTTGCAATAGGGGGCTTCTGCACCATGTGTGAAACCCAGCCCTAACCTAACCCTGACCTTGACACGGTAACCCGGTTGTTTGTAGTTCCGAAGACCGGGAGTAAAGGAAGAAGCCAACTATGGGCCATCTCAATAGAAGACATGGTGTTTGACTCTGAACCCATGGATGTTGATGATGGAGTTCCATACTTGGAAGTCTATGCAGATTTGGAAAGGAAGCTGCACTGTCTTGAAGATGAGATTAGTTGAAGGACTTGGAGTATTATCTGAATTGGTTTGAAGGTATTCCACACTAGAAGTCACGAGTGTGTGCAAAAGCCCTGAGGTTTAGGCCCATTTGTCCTCCAATTCCCCGTTTCCCCTGTTTGCCTTGGCGGGGCCCGACCAAGCACTCGACCAACTGTGTGTTAAATCCAAGAAAATGTAATTTTAGGGTTTTTCACTTATATTTAAACCCTACTTCGTGTTTTTTAGTTACGGCTGCCTCCTAAACACTTTTTGAACGTGAGAAGACCTCTTCGAAACTCTCTCTGGTGATTCGAACGATTCCTCTGCAGATCTGAAGCCTCTCATCTTGATCTAACAATTCAAGGTTAGTAATCACTTCGACATTACGAATTTCTTTTCTTCGATCTTGTTCTTGATTGAGATCAGGAAGAAGATGCTGCATTCTTGCAATCATCCCTTCGTGATCTCCTTCGTTTCTTTGAGATCTATGATCATCGTCATGATCTTAACCCTAGCCTGATTAATTTCTTGAAACCCTGACCTTGTATGACCTTTCTAGAAACCTTTGGTAACCTCCCATGCGAGGGAAACCTCATGGGCAATATTTATGTTAATCTAAACTTGATTTTCTATGATTTTCTTGTTATTTTCTTGATAGTAATCATTCCCTTTCATCCTATGATCATAGCCTTTTCATGAGAGCCATAAAGGTTGAAACCCTAGTTTCTTGGGTCAAATCAAGAACCCATATTTTGACCATGACTTGATGATTTTACCTTCCCATATAGTTCTAATACATTCTAGGAAGTTCCCCTTCAAATTTTGGATCAATCCGACTTCAAACGAGGAAGTTATGACCAATCTAAATTCTGCAATTCCGTACTGACTCGATTGGTCGACTGCTTGGTCAACTGGGTCAGTAGACCAAGCACTTGACCAATGATGTCAGTAGCTTCATTTTTCGCCCGGTTTGATTCGTTTACTCTTTGATCTCTTAGGTATCTTTCCTAATGTTGTATCTATGCTTGTTAGGGGTTTATTTGCTAAGTTTGGAGTTACTCTTTTTGATCTTTGGATTATCTTCGGTGATAATCAAGGTAAGGATTGTTATTTCATAATAACATAGATCGCATACTCTTGAGTTTATACCTTACGAAACTCTGAGTTTATATATTGTTCTTGTATTTTATACTACTAATGTACTACTATAAGTACAATAGCACTTCATTGATGTTTCTTTTTTATTATTCAAGCTTATATGAATTGCTTATTTCTATATTGTTTAATGATTAGATCATGACTTTATATTCTCTTTTATACGATGAATTGTTGATTGTGTATGACATGACTAATCTGAGAATGTGTTTGATTAGGTATGGTTTGGGATTGGGAAGTGTCCTTTTGACACTTCTGTCCTTGGACATCGGAGGGAATAGTATGGGATGTTCTCCGAAGATGCCCATCGACGCTTTCCCGAATCATTGGTTGTCATACCTAAGGCTGTCTAGCAGTGTTTGGCTAGGATGTCACCGTTATATCAGACCTGAATCAGAAGGGTATTGAGACCGAACGACCCGTGGTAGCAATGTGATTCACGGGCGCTCAAGACCGATGAGTTATATCCATGAGAGGACGGGAATCATATTATGGGGGCCATTTATTGGAGGCTTGCATATGATTAGACTTGGGCTCATGGGCGCTCGAGACCGGTGAGTTATATCCATGAGAAGACATGAGAGCTTCCTGTTTACCATATGAGGATAACCAACAGGGTTGATGAGTCCGTATTTGAGAGAGTCAGATACGCTGACTCTAGTGTGAAGGATACTGGAAAGGATCCCGAGAGGGGAGGAATGGACGTATCAAGATCTGAGTTGATGTAACTGAGTAGATGACTTGCATTGGGCTAGGCTTTACCCTAACATGTGCCAGTAGTTAGACCAATGGTGATGTGAGAGAGCGGTGACTTAACCCCCAGCCATTGATTGTCCAAGAGGGTTGAAGGACCCACTACCAACCAGCGTTGTGTGATTGACCTACCCAAAAAAGTACGGTGTTATGACTTAAAGCATGTCTGCCAATAGAGACCAGCATACATAGAGTTTAGATGCATACATACATTATTTGTTTCATACTACATTGCATCTTGTTGTGTTCTGATATATGTATTTATGCTGTTATGAGTTAACTTTCCTTACTGAGTTTCTTTCGAAACTCATTCCTTTTTGTACAATCTTTTGTTAGACTATTCTACAGGTATTGCCTATGACGGACAGTACGACGAAGTGCAAACCGATGAAGCGTACTACACGCAAGGTGTTGGCGACAATCAAGATTACACTGATGATCCTTCGAGTGATCAAGTTGCGTACTACAATTAGACGTAATGTAGAGATGGAACATCTATGTTGGATTGACGAAGTCCATTATTTTGAAGATGTCATCTATAGGATAGAAAACTCTTAAGGTTAGTTTGTCTTTCTTATTTTCTTTTGTTTCAGTTGTAATTCCTTTTAGACTTACATACTACGTTCCGCTGTATCTGTGGAGTGAGTTTCCGCCTCTCTCTACTTCTTTTGAAATCTTCGGATATCTGGTATCATTTTCGCACTCTGATTATATTAATTATTCATTTCCTGATTTGAATATTTTGTTTATATATTAAAACCTTGATTATTTCATGTTTTTGATTATGTTATTGTATATGTGGGAGGATGATTTCTTCGATACTTGTTCTTTGGGGCTGTGGATCACACTCCCGGGTATGCCAGTTAGGGTACCGGCTGGGGGGATGTGACAGAGTGGTATCATAGCCCAAAGTTCAAGGAAATCCTAACCATATAAAACAGTAACAGAACATTCCTGAGTCATAGATCCAGAAGTGACTCCACTACTCTTAGAAGTGAATAATAGAACACTTGGATTAGACACTTGTTTAATGAAGCATAACTGAATATTTCTGAATAATATACAGTAATTATATTTGAACAAATGTCATGTAATGCAATAAAAGAAAAGTTCATAACACACAATAATAAAGTGAAACAAAAAGAACTTCATTAACTTTAAGAAAAGTTTACATCTGAAAAGCATAAAGGGAAATCCTAAGTACAATCTATCTAGGTGATCTCCTCTGATCTCTGAATGCTCTAAAGTCCTCGGCCATCTGAGTAATCTGTGACTCCATCCTCTCATACATTTGCTCCTGTCTGACCTCCATCCTCTCTAGCATGGAAGTCATCGATCTCATCTGAGCACCTAAATCAGAAGTCTCTGGGACTGAATGTGAAGGGCCTCCTGTCTCGAAGTGTGGTGATCTGGGAATCTTATGATACTCAGGATCAGCCTCATGCATCTCTGTATCCTCCTCCGCCTGATCATCAGAATCCGGACAAGCATCACCCTCCTCTGCAGGAGCCTCCACCTCCACCTCATCTGTATCCTCCTCACCATCTGGACCCGGAGATCTCACAGTCTGAGTGAGCCTCATTTGCCTGATAGTCCTAGTCCCAATGGCATATCCCAATGAACCAATAAGCTCCTCTGTGTCCTCCAAACTAACCCCGAAGTGACGGAAGATCAATGTCAGTAATCTCCCGAAGCAAAGGTTCCTCATACTCGGACGTGACACCAGATCTATCATGACCCTCTGGATGATGTAGGACAAGTCTATTTGGAAGCCTGTGTAGATGTGGTAGATAACTACGGCCTCCATCACAGAAACCCGGTTGTGATGTCCAGCCTTCGGTATGATGTTTCGGCCAACGATGCGACCAATGATCCTAGCCGAATCTGTCATCTGTCCACTATCTCTCGGAAGGTAGCACCCTAAGTCATCCCAGAGAGTGGCGCATATCTCATGAAGCTCGTATGGCATCAAGAATCTGTCTACCTCTGCCCCGATAGGTATCCATAGGCACTGTCGTGGATAGTGTGGTACATGGAGAATGTGTGCCAGATCCCTAGTGGAGAAGCGGATCTGTGTCTCTCTGACCCTGCTCTCAATGATGAGTCTGAAAGGAAGACCTTGTCCTCTGGCCTCCTCGACAGACGTGAGGTTGCTGAAGAACAGCCTCATAAGCTCAAGATAGACGGGTAAGTCCGCCGTGAAGAGGTGGGTCCATGCCTGAATGTCGAATCGTTGTCGAATCCGGAATACTCTCAGCACTTGTAGGTGAAGAAGTCGGTCGTACTCCATGCGGCAGTACTCGAAGAATGCCTCGTACAGGAACTCTGCCTGTGGTGTGTCGAAGCGATCGAGTCGTATGACCTCTACTCTAGGCTGAGCTGGAACTCGACCTCTGCCTTGCCTAGATCCTACTAACCTACCTCTGCCTCGTCCACCTCTCTGCATGGTGTGATGTCTGTGGAAAAGATAAAAGACATTCATGTTAGTGTTGTTTCGAAAATTCTGCTAGAAGGGCATTTTCGTAATTTTCATCAAAATTGAAAATTGAGGAAAATGTAATTTGAGCATACTAGCATGTGTGCAATACTTGGAATTGCATGGCTATGAAGTTTATTTGGAGAAAATTGATCGAAATCTCAGTCTAAAGTTGAAAATTCAGCAAGAAGGAATTTGGGATTTTTGGATTTAGGTCAAATTGGATTTTTGAAAATTTTGGAATTTGTGAGATCAAAGTACATGTTCACATTCACAACATCATTTTGAGTGTGTAGCATTTGATTTCGTGCGAAAACTACAAGATGTTTGTGAGAAATCGAAATTTTTCTAAAGTTAACAATTTCGGTACGAAAGCGATGTGAAAGTGCAAGGTTGTGGTAGAACTTGTGGTTTAAGCATGATATTGTGCTAAAAACTAGTAGAGCATGTTTCTAAGTATTCCTAAGCATGATTTCTAGCATTAGACACAAGCAACACATGGTTTTTGGATGAATTTCAAGAGTGAGAAGATGAACTTGAGTGACAAAAGAATGGTTTACCTTGTGTGAAGATGAATGGGTGTTGTAGTGTTGTTGTTGAAGCACCAAATTACTTGGAAAACAATTAGGAATGCCTTAGCACCTCTTCTCTAGAGCTCCCTCTCAAGTTGGCAAAGTTTGGAATGAGTTTGAATGGGTTTTTGGCACTTAAAAACCTGAAATTCGCATGATGTGAGCCTTGGTCGACTGAGTGGTCGATTGGACCACTCGACCAAGCACTCGACGAAAGGACCCAATAGCTCCAAGTGCTGTTGGATTTTGGAAAAAAGTGATTTTTGTCCAATGATTGATTGTTTGATGACTAAATGGATGTATTTAAGCATGATTTAAGATACTTAATCATTTGGCCTTGTGGATTGTGTCGAAACTTCGAAATCTGGTGTTTTTGACATTTTGGTTTCTGCAGAATGGTTACGTTAAGAAGTGGGCGTGGTGAATCCAGTGGTCACGGAAGTGACGAGATACCAATTGGTGGTCATGATCAGCAGACCCACACTGGTGACCAAGGTACTCCTGATGTACCTGGTGCCCCGAACGTCGGAAGCTTTCATGATATTGCCAATATTATGGGCAATATGATGCAGCAGCAAGCAGCTCAGTTCAATCAGTTGCTAACCGGTTTTATGACTCTGCATAATGAGATTCGTGCTGGTGTCAATGGAAATCCTCATGCCGCAGTTCTGAATGCAGATGGATTAGCCAGAACTCCTCATACTCGTTTGATGGAG
Source organism: Hakea prostrata (assembly GCF_041222555.1). Lineage (NCBI taxonomy): Eukaryota > Viridiplantae > Streptophyta > Magnoliopsida > Proteales > Proteaceae > Hakea > Hakea prostrata. The sequence goes on from NC_142601.1 coordinate 14,873,761, forward strand.
AGTTTTCTGAAGACGCAAGTTCCTAACTTCACTGGAGTATCCAAGGATATCTTGTTTCCTAACAAGTGGCTACGTGAGTTGGAAAAAGCTTTTCGTCATTTGCAATGTACGGAAGCCCAGAAGATTTGTTTGCCGAGCAGAAGTTGCAACATGAAGCTGACGCTTGGTGGACTTCCACCCGGCCTGTTTTAAAAGGTTTGCATGCTGGCGTTGTGTCGTGGGATTTGTTCAAGGGGCTTTTTGTAAGAAGTATTTCCCAGAAGCAGTGAAGGATGCGAAGGAAGCTAAATTTATGGCTCTTATGCAAGGATCTTTGTCGGTGTTGGAATACCAACAGAAGTTTGAAGAGCTTCAGTGAAATCCCTCAGATTTCTACCCCTTTAACCCGTGGTTTCAAGACCGAGAACCTGCGCCTTGATTCGGCGACAATTGTGGACCATTCAAGTCAAGCCCAAAGGATTGGAAATTGAACCAATGTTGGTGGATGACCCTTGTAATGACTCAAAAACTCTCCTAGAGTTTAAGTGAAGAGAGAAGATTAATCCCGATAGTGTAAAAAGGGTGATATTATAATGTCCATAGGTCAACGATGGAGAATCTGATTGATTCGAATAAGGTATTAAATCGAAGAGCGTCGAAAGACCTTTCTAACGAGCCAAAAATCATCAAAATCGGAGTTTTTTGGGGGTCCAACCATGGACTAGAAGTTTGGGTCGTTTGGGTGAACCAACCCCCACCCCATTTTCTATTTAGGGGCAAAATTGGAATTTTGGATTTTTAAACCCTATTTATGTTTTATCTCATCCGTAAACGCAATTTTGGAGGCCTAAAAGAGGCGGAGGCTTTGGAGAAAAGGAGAAACGAAAGAGAGGAGCGATTTCCATTCTTCCGAAGGTTTTTATGATCCGAATCTTCGCAAAATCACTAGGAAATGTTAGTTTTCTTTAACCCTTCTCTTTAATCAAAGTTAGTGAGAGTTTATCTTCTCTTCTTTCGTGGAGATCTTGAAAGGGAAGGTTGTTAGGTATCTTGGATGCTTTCCTTTCTTATGTTAATGTCCCTTCATAGTTTGTGGGAGTAATTTCTCTTCTTTCCTTTCAAGAGATCTTAAAGGAATGCATGTTTGGTATATTGGATGATCCTCTTTTCTTGTATTAAGGTTCCCCTTGAGTTTGGGAGTAATGGTTTATCCCCTTGCAAAAGATTTTAGAATTTGACTCCTTGGGTCACACACAGGTGATTTAGGAGAGCCAAATTTGGGGCTTTTTGAGATGAGTCAAATTTGATCAAATTGAAGGTACCTGTAGGATCCTTTTGCTACCAATTAGCTTTCCCAAAATTTTGTTTTGTTATAGACTTCGAATTGGTGACGAATTAAAGACCATTCACTAGTGAGATTGAGATCTACCCTTTTTAACCTAGTTTTTCAGATTTGGGTTTTCGTGGGAAGATTTTAGGATATCCTTTGAAACCCAAATTGGCTCTAATTTGTGATAATTATTTCTTTTGCATAAATAGGTTAATATATCTTTAATCACTAATTTGTGGGAGTGGATTCTTGGATTTGGAGGAAGAACAAAGTAAAAGGTGAGGAATATACTTAACTTTATATTACATGTGTAATGATGTTAGTTACTTTTCATTATTGATATCTTGTATTGCTTTAGTATTATCTTGTGGTTATTTTATGTCTTTTGTTAAATATGAATTGCTATAATTTATGTGTATTATTACTTCTGATGTTGCTCCTTGCTTTGAAATCTATTATTGTTATTATGAAATGGAATGTGATTGTATGAGAGGAGAAATATTATTATTTCCTCTACCTTGTATTTTCTACTAGGGTTGTGGGTTCACCCATTTCCCTAGTAACATTATATGATTGCTTATATTGTGGTTGGGAATGGGGAATGCCCTTTTGGCATTTCTGCCATAGGATACCACAGGAGGCGGTATGGGCGCATTCCTATGGTGTCCTTGGCTCTTTCCCGATTACTGATTTACATATTTAGGGCATGTCTAGAAGTGTTTGGTTAGGTGACCTCATGAGTACTACTACCCTTTCGGCAGGGGTGTTGAAGCCAACCCGTGATGTTAGTGGCTGGGTCCTGTGTGTCAAGCAGGCCCACTGTCATCATGAGATGGTAGGGTTGCATATAATAGACAAGGGCTCATGGGCGCTTAAGACCGGTGAAATGAACCGTGAGAGGACATGGAGAGCATCCTGTCCATTATATGTGGATGACCATAGGGTTAGGGGTCAACGTAGTCCGAGTTGGTTGGTGCCATAGGATACGTTGACTCTAGGTGGGAAAAGATACTGAACCGAGTTGGTTGGTGGCATAGGGGAAGTATCCGGACCATATGTAGTACGAGACCGTATGACTTTGATTGGTTGACTACCCATAATGCTGTAATTCTTTGTTCTTCGAAGAGAATACAATTCCGAAATTGTGGAAGTTCAAATTTTGAATTCCAAGGCGAGAAAGGAAGAATTTTAAGAAGACATTGTCTGCACTGATGCAAGTCTATGCATTAGTTGAAGGTTTGCCATCTGAAGGAAAAGTTAAAGAAGGAAAGAAAGTAGAAGAAGTTAGCATTGTATGTGACTTCATGGATGTCTTTCCTGAGGATCTGTCAGGTGTGCCATGTGATAGAGAAGTGGAATTTTCAATTGATCTAATTCTTGGTGCTGCCCCGGTATCTAAGGCTCCATATAGAATGGCTCCTATTGAGTTGGTTGAGTTGCAAAAGTAGTTGAAAGAACTCTTGGATAGAAGTTTCATTAGACCTAGTGTTTCTCCTTGGGGAGCCCTGGTCTTGTTTGTTAAGAAGAAGGATGGTAGTATGCGTCTATGCAATGATTACCGTGAGTTGAACAAGCTGACCATCAAGAATAGATACCTGCTGCCCCGAATAGATGATCTTTTTGATCTGTTGAAGGGTGCAGTAGTGTTCTCGAAGATTGATTTAAGGTCTGGATATCACCAGTTGAAAGTGAAGTCTAGTGATATTTTCAAGACGGCTTTTAGAACAAGGTATGGTCATTTTGAGTTTCGAGTTATGCCTTTCGGTTTAACTAATGCTCCTGCTGTGTTCATGGACCTCATGAACCGAGTATTTCATGATGTGCTTGATAAATTTGTGATAGTCTTTATCGACAACATTTTGATTTACTCAAAGAATGAAGATGAGCATGCAAGGCATTTAGATTTCACTTTGCAAAGACTTCGAGAAAAGAAGTTTTATGCTAAGTTTAGCAAGTGTGATTTCTGGCTTAAGAGTGTAGTATTCCTCGGCCATGTGGTTTCTACTGAAGGTATTCATGTTGATCCCGAAAAGGTACAAGCAGTTGCTGATTGGGAAAGACCGAAGACTGTTACAGAAATAAGAAGTTTTCTTGGTTAGGCAGGCCACTACAGAAGGTTTATTGAGAATTTTTCTAGGTTGGCTGCTCCTATGACTAAGCTAACTAGAAAGGAAGAGAAGTTTGTTTGGTCTGACGCATGTGAGAAGAATTTCCAAGAATTGAAGGTTAGATTGACAAGTGCCCCGGTTCTAACTATACCTGATAATTCCGGCCGTTTGACAGTCTACACCGATGCGTCGAAGATTGGTTTGGGTTGTGTGTTGATGCAACATGGTAAGGTTGTAGCCTATGCCTCTCGAAAATTGAAGAATTATGAGCGGAATTACCCCACTCATGACTTAGAGCTTGCCGCAGTTGTCTTCGCTTTGAAGATTTGGAGACATTACCTCTATGGTGAGAAGATCGCTATTTTCACGGATCATAAAAGTTTGAAGTACTTCTTTACCCAAAAGGAGTTAAATATGAGACAAAGAAGATGGTTGGAATTGGTCTCTGATTATGACTGTGACATTCAGTATCACCCTGGTAAGGCGAATGTGGTTGCTGATGCTCTTAGCAGGAAAAGTCAGAAGAAAGTATTGGACTTGAATGATCTGAGTCAACCTCTGTTGTCCTCAATTTTGGATTTTGGTTTCGAAGTTGTCCCTGAAGGTTCGGAAGTTGTTTTGTCTGCTATGACGGCGAGATCTACCCTTAGAGACAGAATTGTTGCTCTGCAAGGTTCTGATCTGGATTTTAAGGAGAAGATTGAGAAGATTTCTTCGAATCCTGATTTAGACCCTTATTTTTTTCTATATCTATGGATGGTGCCTTATTGTTTAGAGGAAGACTTTGTGTGCCAGCTGATGAAGGAATCAAGAGAGAGATTTTGAAGGAAGCACACCAGCCGATCTTTACAATACACCCTGGAAGCACCAAGATGTATAAAGACTTAAGAGAACATTTTTGGTGGATTGGTTTGAAGGCCGATGTTGATGATTTTGTTGCCAAGTGCGAGACTTGCCAGCATGTGAAAGCCGTTCATCAACCCCCATCTGGATTACTTCAGCCCCTTCCTATTCCTGGTTGGAAGTGGGAAGATATCTCTATGGACTTCATGACTAGCTTACCTCGAACAGGTAAAGGTAATGACACTGTATGGGTAATCGTTGATAGGCTGACCTAATCAGCCCATTTCATTCCTATGAAGATCACTCATACTTTGGATAAGCTAGCTCGGCTTTATGTGGATAATGTAGTTCGTCTACACGGTGTGCCTATAAGTATTGTGTCTGATCGTGATCCTAGGTTCACCTCAAGGTTTTGGAACAGTTTGCAAAAGGCTTTGGGAACCCAATTGAACTTGAGTACAACTCATCATCCACGGCTTGATGGACAATCTGAGCGGACGATTCAAACTTTGGAAGATATGCTTAGATCTTGTGTAGTGGATATGGGTGGAAATTGGGATGAACACTTAGCTTTGGTTGAGTCTGCCTATAACAACAGTTATCAAGCAACTATAAGCATGGCTCCGTTCAAGGCTTTGTATGGTAACACCTGTAGGACACCCTTGTACTAGACTGAGACTGGTGAGAGAAAAGTCTTAGGTCCGGAGATGATTGAAGCTACTAGCGCAATGGTCGATATGATAAGAGAAAGGATTGAGTCTGCTCAGTCAAGACAGAAATCCTATGCTGATAAGAGAAGGAATAATTTGGAATTCCAAATTGGAGAGAAGATTTTCTTGAAGGATTAAGTCTGCTCAGTCAAGACAGAAATCCTATGCTGATAAAAGAAGAACTGATTTGGAACTCCGTCAGTGTTTTGTTGCCGGTCCCAAGCCCGGGTAAAGGAGGAGGGTTGGTGCGTCAGGTCGGCAACCGGCACCGGAAAAAAAATCTAGCCAAAGCTTTTTTCATGGATTCGACCTTATATGATAAAAGCTATGCTAGGGCGTTCCCCGAAAAAAGAAGCGACACGCTACACTATGGCCCGGGTGTAGTGATAAGTGGGCAAGGGTTAGCTAGGGCGTCCCCTGTAAGCGACGCGTCGCATCGGAGCTCGGATGCGATGATAAGTAGGCAAGGGTTCCCGCGCCGTGGACGAGTGCGGGTAAAGAAACTAGTCCATAAGCGTAGGATTAGATTGGCATCTTGGAACATAGGATCTCTAACTGGTAAGAGCTTAGAATTGATAGATGTTATGAGGAGAAGAAGGATTAATGTAGCTTGCATTCAAGAGACTAGATGGAGGGGTAAAAAAGCCAAAGAGTTGGATGACTTTAAACTTGGTATACTGGGGATAAAACAAATAAAAATGGAGTGGGTATAATAGTGGATAAAGATTTAAAAAATGATGTGGTGGATGTTAAAAGAGTGGGTGATAGGATTATTGCTATCAAGCTTGTAATGGAGAAAGAGTTCGTAAAAATAATTTGTGCATATGCACCTCAAGTAGGACTAGATGAAAGTCTAAAGCTAGAATTTTGGGAAAATATGGATGTATGATGCAAGGAATTCGTCAAGGAGAAAAGATTATCATAGGAAGTGATTTAAATGGACATATTGGAAAAGATCAAAGAGGATATGAGAGTGTTCATGGAGGATATGGTTTTGGAGAGAGGAATGAGGAGGGGATTTCAATTTTGGATTTTGGTACTGCTTTTGATCTATCTATTATAAATACTTACTTCAAAAAGAGAGATGAACATTTAATTACTTTCAAAAGTGGACAGCATAGAAGCCAAATAGATTTCTTCCTAACTAGAAGGACTGATAGATTGTTGTGCAAGGATTGCAAGGTGATACCGGGGGAAAGCTTAACTGCACAACATAGACTTGTGGTCTTGGATATGTGCTTAATCCCAAGAACACATAAAATGTCCAGGGTAAACTATCCCAGAATAAGATGGTGGAATTTGAAAGGAGAGTACTCTAAATCCTTCGTTAATGAAGTAGTCAAACAAGGAAAATGGGATTTTAAAGGGGATACCAATGCAATGTGGAATGAGATGGCTATGTGTATTAAGAAGGTGGCTAAAGATGTTCTAGGTGAATCAAAAGGAAAGATCCATTCTTATAGAGAGACGTGGTGGTGGGATAGTGAGGTTCAAGCTGCCATTAGGAATAAAAAAGCTAGTTTTAAGACATGGCAAAGAACTAAGGATGTTGAGGATCTTCAAAGGTATAGGTTGGACAGAAATGAAGCTAAGAAAATTGAGGGAAAAGCAAGGGAAACGAAGTATGAAGAGTTATACAATAAGCTGGGCACAAAAGAAGGGGAAAAATCTATTTATAAGATAGCTAAGATGAGGGATAGGAAGAGTAGAGATCTTGATCATGTTAGATGTATTAAAAAAGGAGATGGTAAAGTATTAATTTGTGAGGAGGATATTATGAAAAGATGGGAAACCTATTTCTCTAGTTTACTAAATGAGCATTCTTCAAGCACTTATGTTTCAGACGATTACACTTTTCACCAAGGCACCAATGTCCGAACTTATATACGTAGAATTTCGATGTTTGAAGTAAAAGAAGCTTTAAGGAGGATGAAACTCAGCAAGACACAAGGTCCTGATGAAATCCCAATTGAGGTATGGAAGAGCTTAGGTACCCATGGACTAGTTTGGTTGACTAAGTTGTTTAATAAGATTATGAGCACAGGGAAAATGCCAGATGATTGGAGGAGAAGTGTTGTGGTTCCAATTTACAAAAATAAAGGAGATATTCAAAGTTGTAATAACTATAGAGGCATTAAATTGATGAGCAATATGATGAAATTATGGGAGAGAATAATTGAAACCCGTTTGAGACACTTAACTACAGTTACGGAGAACCAATTTGGGTTTATGCCAGGAAGATCTACAACGGAGGCTATTTACTTAATTAGGAGACTTATGGAAAGGTATAGAGAATGTAGGAAAGACCTTCATATGGTATTTATTGACCTAGAAAAAGCTTATGATAGAGTTCCTAGAGCGTTAATTTGGCAAGTACTAGAGAAAAGAAGTGTTGCAAGTAAATATATAGATATAGTTAAGGATATGTATGATGGTTCGGTGACTAGTGTTAGAACAGTGGGGGGACAAAGTAATGAATTCCCGATAACAGTTGGGCTACATCAAGGGTCAACTTTAAGCCCATATCTATTTGCACTGGTAATGGATGAATTAACCAAAGACATTCAAGATGAGGTCCCCTGATGTATGCTTTTTGCGGATGATATTGTGTTGATTGATGAGACCCAAGTGGGGATTAATACCAAATTAGAATCATGGAGAGTAGCTTTGGAATCAAAAGGCTTTAAACTTAGTAGATCAAAGACAGAATATCTGTCACATCCACCCAGCCGGTACCCTATCTGGCATACCCGGGATGTGATCCACAGCCCCGCAGATCCATAGTTCAGGGACCACATAATCCACATCAACGATAATACAATCATGAACAGATAATAATCATAAACTAACAATGAATGATCATGGAATTCAAAAATAAGGTGTCAGACATAATCAGAGTGCGGAAATAAATATCAAATCAGATAACTTAAGAAGGCAGTGGGCGGAATCCACTCCTTCACCAAACGGAAGTGAGGTCAAAATTAAGTTAAGTACAAGTCTCAAGTTATGAAGATAAATTAAAGTTATTACAATTCTTCTAAGTTTAACTGTCACAAAAGAAGTAGTAACTACTCATAAGTCTCCTCCACAATGGATATGTCCTCCTCAAAAGTGAGGACCATGGAGATCCAACATGACTGCTCCCATACAACTCCAGGGCTAACCCTGGTACGCCGGGTGATCTTCTTCGGTATGGTCACCGAAGTCTTCAGTGTAGCCAGCCTCCGGATAGTAGTATGAGGTATCCGGGTCCGTCTCAGGGAGGGTACCATCGGAGTAATCACCTGCAGAGTAGCCTAACAAAATATTGCAACAGAAAAGGAATGAGTTCAAAAGAACTCAGCAAGGAAGTTATCCCTCCACATATAAACCACAAGATAATCATAAAATGATGCAGATGATATGAAGCATATAATGCAATATGACTTTATTCTAAGTATGCTGGTCATCTATGGTAGACATGCTTTAAGTCATAGCACCATACTTCTTTAGGTAGTCTCAGTCACTCATCACCGGGGTGAATTGGGTCCTGCATCCCTCTCGGACAAATCCATGGTTGGGGGTTTCGGTCACCGCTCTCTCACATCACCGTTTGGTCTAAGTATTGGCGCATGTCAGGGTATAGCCTAGCCCAATGCAAGTCATCTACTTAATCATATCATGCCAGTTCCAGATACTTCCATTCCTCCCCTCTCGGGATCCTTTCCGGTATCCTTCACACTAGAGTCACGGATATTACTCACCGGACTCATCAACCCTATTGGTCATCCACAAATGGTAAACGGGAAGCTCTCACGTCCCTCTCACGGATCATTTCACCGGTCTTGAGTGCCCGTGAGCCCAAGTCTAGCCATTTGTAACCCTACCAATAAATGGCCCCTTTCGGGTAACCGTAATGCAATTTATGTCCTCTCACGGAGTGGATACCGGTCTTGAGCGCCCACAAATCCACACTACTACCACGGGTTGTTCGGTCTCAATGCCCTTCCGAATCGGGTCTGATATGATAGGGACATCCTAGCCATACATCTAGACAAATCCTATGCATGTCATTCAATAACCCGGGAAAGCGTCAATGGACACCTTCGGAGAATATCCCATACTATTCCCTCCGATGTCCAAGGACACGGAAGCACCAGTAGGGTACCCCTCAATCCCAAGTTATACTTAAGCAATCACATGCCCAAGTTCATCATATCAGTTCACAAGATACAACGTCATAATAAACATTCGATTCATGACATTGACATAAGTCATCATATATTGAAATTGATAAACATGATACAACATTGAAGTAATATAATGTAAATACAAAGCTACGTTAAAATACATATGTAGCAAGTCTAACATGATAAGGATATGAATTAGAAACTATATTTACTAGGATAGGAATACCAAGTCAAGATTTCCATATCCTAGGTAATTACATCGATAACTATCCTTACCTTGAATCGGAGAAGAGAATGGTCCAAGATCACAAGCAGTGGCCCAAATAGTCTTAAAGTCCTAAACAAGCATATATGAAAAGTTAGAGAAGAAATCAGAACAATCGGAGATCAAACGAATCGAATCGGGCAAAAGTTGTTGACAAGAACTTTATTGGTCGATACATTTGGTCGATAGTATCGACCAATAGTATCGACCAATTCAATTCCGAGACAGCAAGCTGGCTTTTCGGATTCTTGCCCGGATTTGGTCTTCCTGGTCTCGGATTGACATGAAACTTGGAGGATAGTCTAGGCACAACATGGGGACACTAATTATCAAGAAACTTTCATAATCCAATGGTCCATTTGGAAATCCCCAAATTGATATATTAAGGTTAAGAGTTGTAGATCATAGCATTGGCTACAACTCAATGCAAATTAGGGGAAAACATGGGGGATTAGGTAGGGAATCGTTTAGAAGCAACATGGAGCACATATGCAAGGTATAGATTAAGTAAAACACGAGCTCGATCTCAGTTTTGGTAAATAAAGCAAGTTGGTAAGCAATAAATCATGGAAATGTGTAGTCAATGATCATGAGGTGAATCAATCATAGTCACATCGGTGAAAACCTCATTGTGTGGGGTTTAGAAGGTTCATGGCAAGGTGTATGCAAGGTTGCAGCACCTTGACCATGGTCCCAACAGTAAAATAGAGAAAAGATGAGTGAGAAAGTGATTAGGAGAGAGAGTCATACCTTTAAAGTGGAACAAGAAGGTAGGAATAAGTGGTTGGCAATGATTGATGAAGAAGATGCTTCACCACTACCAAGGAGGAGTTCTTGGGAGGCTCTCTCACGTTCCCAGATGTTAAAGACGCGAGGATAGGGCTCCAGTCTCGAGGAATAAATAAATAGAAAAGAATATTCTAAGAATCTTTAAATCTGGGCTCAAACGGACTTGTTGGTCGATACCTTTGGTCAATGGTATCGACCAATAGTATCGACCAAAACAAACTCTGCAGAATTTTACAGAATAGTACAGCAACTTTAGGTGCGGACTTGGAGGGCTATACAAGGTCAAATTGTATGGGGTTTTCTCCTACAGTTCAATCAAGAGGTCTAGTTTCAGGGAGTACCTTCGGATTATGCACCGGAGTCCGTTTTCTATTTCAACTGTCTCGCTCTTCATCAGTGCACAGATTCTAACTTAACACTGGTAATGTGCTCAAGGAAGGAGCAGCATCATCAATGTCCATAAAATGGAATCCCGACATTACGTCATCAACCAGTAGGGCCCATAAGTCCCTCCTACCACCACTTCGGGTCTTTGGACCTACAAACATAACAATGACCGGGTCGGGTCAGGGTTAGGTAAAAGCTGGATTTTACAATATCTAGTTTGTAACTTTAGTCATGATTGGGCAGATGATGAGGTGGTGATACTTGACGATAAAGAGATTCCTCAGAGTGATTGTTTTAGGTACCTAGGTTCAATCATAAGTAAAAGAGGTGATTTAAAGGATGAGGTTTCCCAAAGAATTAAAATAGGGTGGATGAAGTGGAGAGGTGCGTCCGGAGTCTTATGTGATCGGCGCATTCCATTAAAGCTTAAAGGAAAATTTTATAGGACCGTTGTTCGACCAGCTATGATGTACGGTGTAGAGTATTGGACTGTTAAAAAGAATCATATAGATAAACTCAGTGTAGAAGAAATGAGGATGCTAAGATGGATGAGTGGAAAAACTAGGATGGATAAGATAAGAAATGATCATATTAGAGTTGGTCTAGGAGTTTCTCCCATAAGTGATAAGCTTAGAGAAAGTCGTTTGAGGTAGCACGGCCACATTCAACGGAGACCTATAAATGCTCCTGTTCGGAGAAGTGATATAATCCATATTGAAGGACCTAAAAGAGCTAGGGGTAGACCTAAGATAACCTTAGGAGAAGTGGTGAGAAAAGATATGTATAGCTTAGGCCTTGTATCTAGCATGGCCTCGAATAGAACTGATTGGAGGGCAAGAATCCATGTAGCCGACCCCATTTAGTTGGGACAAGGCTTATTGTTGTTGTTTTTGTTGTTGTTGTTGTTGTTTTCTTGAAGGTTTCACCTATGAAGGGTGTGATGAGATTCAATGTCAAAGGAAAGCTTAGCCCTCAGTACATTGGACCTTTTGAGATTTTGGAAAAAGTTGGACCTGTTGCGTATCGTTTGGCATTACCTCTGTCTATTGCTACTATGCATAATGTGTTTCATGTTTCGATGCTTCCGAAATACATTGAGAATCCAGAACACATACTACAGCAAGCGCCCGAAGGACTTAGTGCTGATCTTACCTATGATGAAGAGCCAACTGAAATATTGGATAAGAAGAACAAGCAATTGCGGAATCGCACCATCCCTTTGGTAAAGATTCGTTGGAAGAACCATACCCTTGAAGAAGCTTCTTGGGAGAAGGAAGAAGATATGAAGGAGAAATTTCCTCAACTTTTTGGAAGTACAGGTACGCTTTCAATTTCGAGGACGAAATTTCTTTTAAGGGGGGGAGAATGTGAAACCCAGCCCTAACCTAACCCTGACTTTGACCCGGTAACCCAGTTGTTTGTAGGTCCGAAGACCCGGAGTAAAGGAAGAAGCCAACTATGGGCCATTTCAGTAGAAGACATGGTGTTTGACTCTGAACCCATGGATGTTGATGATGGAGTTCCATATTTGGAAGTCTATGCAGATTTGGAAAGGAAGCTGCACTGTTCTGAAGATGAGATTAGTTGAAGGACTTGGAGTCTTATCTGACTTGGTTTGAAGGTATTTCAACACACTAGATATGTCACTTGATGTGTGTGCAAAAGCCCTTGAGGTTTAGAGCCCATTTGATCCTCCAATTCCCTGTTTGAACCTTACTGTCTGCCTTGGTCGACCGATTGGTCGACTGGCCCCCAATCGACCAAGCACTCGACCAACTGTGTGTTAAATCTGAGAAAATGTAATTTTAGGGTTTTTCACTTATATTTAAACCCTACTTCGTGTTTTTTAGTTACGACTGCCTCCTAAACACTTTTTGAACGTGAGAAGACCTCTCCGAAACTCTCTCTGGTGATTCAAACGATTCCCCTGCAGATCTGAAGCCTCTCATCTCTGATCTGACAATTCAAGGTTAGCAATCACTTCGACATTACGAATTTCTTTTCTTCGATCTTGTTCTTGATTGAGATCAGGAAGAAGATGCTGCCTTCTTGCAATCATCCCTTCGTGATCTCCTTCATTTCTTTGAGATCTATGATCATCGCCATGATCTTAACCCTAGCCTGATTAATTTCTTAAAACCTTGACCTTGTATGACCTTTCTAGAAACCTTTGGTAACCTCCCATGCGAGGGAAACCTCATGGGCAATATTTATGTTAATCTAAACTTGATTTTCTATGATTTTCTTGTTATTTTCTTGATAGCAATCATTTTCTTTCATCCTATGATCATAGCCTTTTCATGAGAGTCATAAAAGTTGAAACCCTAGTTTCTTGGGTCAAATCAAGAACCATATTTTGACCATGACTTGATGATTTTACCTTCCCATATAGTTCTAATACATTCTAGGAAGTTCCCCTTCAAATTTCGGATCAATTCAACTTCAAACGAGGAAGTTATGACCAATCTAAATTATGCAATTCCGTACTGACTCGATTGGTAGACTGGGTCAGTAGACCAAGCACTCGACCAATGATGTTAGTAGCTTCATTTTTCGCCCGGTTTGATTCGTTTACTCTCTAATCTCTTAGGTATCTTTCCTAATGTTGTATCTATGCTTGTTAGGGGTTTATTTGCTAAGTTTGGAGTTACTCTCTTTGATCTTTGGATTATCTTCGGTGATAATGAAGGTAAGGACAGTTATTTCATAATAACATAGATCGCATACTCTTGAGTTTATACCTTATAAAACTCTGAGTTTATGTACTGTTCTTGTATTTTATACTATTGATGTACTACTGTAAGTACAGTAGCACTTCACTGATGTTTCTTTTTCATTATTCAAGCTTATATGAATTGCTTATTTCTATATTGTTTAATGATTAGATCATGACTTTATATTCTCTTTTATACGATGAATTGTTGATTGTGTATGACATGACTGATCTGAGAATGTGTTTGATTAGGTATGGTTTGGAATTGGGAAGTGTCCTTTTGACGCTTCTTTCCTTGGTCATCGGAGGAAATAGTATGGGATGTTCTCCGAAGATGCCCATCGACGCTTTCCCGAATCATTGGTTGTCATACCTAAGGCTGTCTAGCAGTTTTTGGCTAGGATGTCCTTATTATATCAAACCCAAATCGGAAGGGTATTGAGACCGAATGACCCATGGTAGCAATGTTATTCATGGGCACTCAAGACCGGTGAGTTATATCCGTGAGAGGATGGGAATCATATTGTTGGGGCCATTTATTAGAGGGTTGCGTATGATTAGACTTGGGCTCATGGGCGCTCGAGACCGGTGAGTTATATCCGTGAGAGGACATGAGAGCTTCCCGTTTACCATTTGTGGATAACCAATAGGGTTGATGAGTCCATATTTGAGAAAGTCGGATACGCTGACTCTAGTATAAAGGATACTGGAAAGGATCCCGAGAGGGGAAGAATGGACGTATCTAGATCTGAGTTGATGTAACTGAGTAGATGTAACTAAGTAGATGATTTGCATTGAGCTAGGCTTTACCCTGACATGAGCCAGTACTTAGACCAATGGTGATGTGAGAGAGCGGTGACTTAACCCCCAGGCCATGGATTGTCCGAGAGGGATGAAGGACCCACAACCAACTGGCGTTGTGTGATTGACCTACCCAAAGAAGTACGGTGTTATGACTTAAAGCATGTCTGCCAATAGAGACCAGCATACATAGAGGTTAGATGCATACATACATTATTTGTTTCATACTGCATTGCATCTTGTTGTGTTGTGATACATGTATTTATGCTGTTATGAGTTAACTTGCCTTACTGAGTTTCTTTCGAAACTCATTCCTTTTTGTACAATCTTTTGTTAAACTATTCTATAGGTACTGACTACTATGACGGTCAAGACGACGAAGGGCAAACTGATGAAGCGTACTACACGCAAGGTGTTCGCGACAATCAAGATTACACTAATGATCCCTCGAGTGATCAAGTTGCGTACTACGATTAGACGTAATGTAGAGATGGAACATCTATGTTGGATTGACGAAATCCATTATTTTGAAGATGTCATCTATAGGATAGAAAACTCTTAAGTTTAGTTTGTCTTTCTTATTTTCTTTTGTTTCAGTTGTAATTCCTTTTAGACTTACATACTATGTTCCGCTGTATCTGTGGAGTGAGTTTCCGCCTCTCTCTACTTCTTTTGATATCTTCGGATATCTGGTATCATTTTCCGCACTCTGATTATATTGATTATTCATTTCCTGATTTGAATATTTTGTTTATAATATTAAAACCTTGATTATTTCCTCAATATTTGATCTTTTGGGCTGTGGATCACACTCCCGGGTATGCCAGTTAGGGTACCGGCTGGGGGGATGTGACACCATGGGTCTAGGATTAGCATTCACAGGCCTAGCATTAGGAATATTCACTGCTTGTCTATTCCCACCATACTGACTATGCTGACCGGCATGTGAAAATCCAAGACTCTGACATACACTCCTCGGCTGAAAAGCAGGAGTTGGGTATGGTGTAGGTCTAACAAATTGCCGCTTAGTACGGTCAACTAAACCAGGATTCCTTGGCTGCCATGGCCGTTGCACACGAGCATTCTCTTTTTCAGTCTCTTCCAACTTCTTCGCATTCTGAACAATCTGGGCATAGCTCTCAATAGGAAGAACAATGATGTATGCTTTGATTGAAGGCCACAAACCTTTGAAGAATTTCATTGCCTTACCACGATCAAGCATCATGGAATCAGGGGCAAAGAGAAAAGTTCTTCAAACTTCTACTGGTAGTCCAACACAGACAAAGAACCTTGCATAAGAGCCATAAACTCGGCTTCCATGGCATCCTTCACAGCTTTAGGGAAATAATTCTTGCAGAAAGCCTCTTTAAATAATTCCCAAGTCACAACACCAACATGCAATTCTTCAAGAATAGGCCGAGTGGAGGTCCACCAAGCATCAGCTTCATGCTGGAGCTTCTGTTCAGCAAACAAAATCTTCTGAGCTTCAAAACACTGCAGATGACAAAAAGTCTTCTCTAGTTCTCGCAGCCAATTGTTCTAAAACAAGGTATCTTTAGTCACACCAGTGAAGGTTGGCACTTGCAACTTCAGAAAACTCTCCATTAGACAGTTATGGGGAGTTCTAGCAAATCTTTCCGCATTCGGAACAGCATCATGTTCTGTTTGCACCAGTACAGGTTTCATTATGGAGGTTCATGAAACCAGTCATCATTTGATTGTACTGATTAGCTTGATGTTGCATGATATGCCCATGATGTTGGCGATATCACGGAAACTTCCTATCGGTGAAGCACCAGGTATGTCATTAGTAGTTTGATCATTAGCATGAGTTCGCTGATCAGAACCACCACTCTGTCGCATCCACCCAGTCGGTACCCTACCTGGCATACCCAAGTGTGTGATCCACAGCCCCGAAGAACTAGTATCGAGGAAATCATCCTCCCACATACTCAATAACATAATCATGAACAAGATATAATCAATGTAACGTCATATAAACAAAAAGATCAAGATAAGAAGAGAGAATGACAATATAATCAGAGTGCGAAAAGAATGATACCAATATATAATAATCAAAATGTAGAGTGTGCGGAAAATCACTCCACATATCACATCAGAAATGTAGCTCGAAAACTAAAATGGAAATATTACAATTGATTCCCAAAAGAGAAAAGAAAAGAGATAACCAAACTAAATTAAGGTCTCTTCTGTCTTATAAAGTGTATCTTCATATACATAAACTAAAGAAACTAAATACAGTCGCTTCCACTCCAAGGTAGGACTAATCCTGGTACGCAGCATGATCACACATGGGATCTTCACCGTAATCTTCGTAACCGCTAGCACCTTGAGAGTAGTATGCATCATCGGCTTGCACTTCATAGTACTAGCTGTCATACTTGTCAGTACCTGTAGAATAATCTAACAAAGATATTTGCACAAAAAAAGGAGTGAGTTCAAAAGAACTCAGCAAGGCAAGTTATATCCATAGCAACATAAATAACATAATAGCAAACATATCAGATGCAATATGATATGACACAGACGATGCATGTATGAGTCTAACTCTATGTATGCTGGTCTCTATAGGCAGACATGCTTTAAGTCATAGAACCATACTTCTTTGGGTCTGGTCCAAATCACTCTCTTTGGTTAGTAATGGGTCCTACATCCCTTAGGACATTCCATGGCTGGGGTTTAGGTCACCACTCTCTCACGCCACCGTTTGGTCTAAGTATTGGTGCATGTCAAGGTAAAGCCTAACCAAATGCAAGTCATCTACTTGGTTATATCAAGTCAGAGTTACATACTTCCATTCCTCCCCTCTCGGTATTCTTTCCTGTATCCTTCTCACTAGAGTCAGCGTATCCTTTGGCTACAACCAACTCGGACTAAGGACTCATCAATCCTATTGGTCATCCACAAATAATAGACGGGAAGCTCTCATGTCCCTTCACGAATATAACTCACCGGTCTTGAGCGCCCATGAGCCCAAGTCTACTATTTGCAACCCTACCAATGAATGGTCCCCACAATGATTTATGTCCTCTAACGGATATAACTCACCGGTCTTAAGTGCCCATAAATCCCCATTGCTACCATGGGTTACTCGATCTCAATACCCTTCCAAATCGAGTCTGATATAACAGGGACATCCTAGCCAAACACCGCTAGACAAGCCCTATGTATGACAACCAATAATCCGGGAAAGCATCAAAGGGCACCATCGGAAATATCCTATACTATTCCCACTGATGTCCAAGGACATAAATGTCAAAAAGGAAATTCCCCAATCCCAAATCATACCTAACCAATCACATTCCCAATTCAATCATAACATACACTACCGATATCTCATCATATAGAAAGATACATATAAACATGATCAATTGCATATGTAAAAGACAAGGATAAGTAATCATACATGATTCAAGTAATAAAGAAATACATGAACAAGGTACTACTGTGCTTGAAGTATTTACAGCAGTAGCATCATATTAAGAAAGTATAAGGGCAGTGAATCTATAAAATTCCCAAAATAGAAACTAAGATTCACGCAATCTATGTTAATATGGAAACAACTGTCCTTACCTTAAATAGCTTCGATTGATATCCGAAGATCAAAGAGAATGGTTCTAAAGTTAGCAAATAAACCCTAAACAAGCATAGATACATCATTAGGAAAGAGGCCTAGAAGATCAGAGTCAAACGAATCAAATCGGACAAAGAACACAGCTACTGTCAGCCTTGATCGATTGGGTGGTAGCTTGGTCCAATCGACCACCTGAACAGTATGCAGTAGAAATCAGAATATTGATCTGAAACTCATCTTTTGGGATTCAAAACACTTTGAAATTTCAAGGGATCAATAGGAATAGTCATCTAAGACTACCTAGCATAGATTAGGCACTAACCATGGTCAAAAACAATACTTATTAATTTGGAAACATGACTTTCTAATTTGGTAAAAATCATAGTTTTCAATGAAAACAAACTATGAACTCAAGAGAGGAACTAGAGATGATAAGATCTCATTCTAGTAGAACATAAATAGTAGATCATACATGAATCTAACGTGAAAATAGATCTAACATGCTAAAGAAATCAAATCAAAAGAATGATCATGGCTTCATGAAGAAATCATAAGAATCATGGCTATGATCAAGTATGAAGATCATTGGAATGAATAGAGATTCATTCCCAACCTTGAATACTGTAAAAAGAGGTGTTTTCAAGTATGCAATATCTTCTTCATAATCATAGTACAGAGATTAGATCATGCAAGAGTAAATAAACAACAAGTGTGAGAGATTACTAACCTTGATTGAGGAATAATCGATGAAAACTTTGAAAACTTGCAAGTAGATCTCCTTCAATCACAAGAGAGGCTTTGAGAGGGGTTCTCCATGTTCTCTAATGGTTTTAGAAACAAAGGAGGCTAAGAAACATGTACTTCTATTATATAGAGCACCAAAAGACCTAAATAGAGGATCTTGGCAGATTCTGTCCCTGTTCGTTGATTGGCTGGTCAACTGGCCCAGTCAACCAAGCATGTCAGCAAGGCCTAAATAGGAAAATGAGGGCCTAAACTTAATCCAAATCCAATGGGCTTCTCCCAACACAACATATTGTCACATCCCCCCAGCCGGTACCCTATCTGGATTACCCGGGGAAGTGATCCACAGCCCAAAAGATCAAGTTTAGGAACGATCATATCCATTTAGCACAATAACATAATCAAAAGCAAGAACAAATCATAATGTTCAAGTAACTTATAATAAAAGTCAAGAAAGGATCTCAGAAGGATCACTAAGAATATCAGAGTGCGGAAAACAAGATACCAAATCAAAAGACAACTGTAGAGTATAGCGGAAATATACTCCACAACATATGCGGAAGGTAGATCGAAATCTAAGTAAAGCTCTAAGCTAATACAAGTAAAGTAAAAGATAAGTCTAGAAGAAACAAGAGAAATCTAATCCACATCTTTAGTCGGCTCTTCTTCATCTTCAGCCTTCATCTTCTTCACCTTGCCCTTCCTTATATGGACCTTTGTCATATTCCAAACCTGCAAAGAAGTCTAACAAAAGATATGGTACAAAAGGAGTGAGTTTCGAAAGAAACCCAGTAAGGCAAGTTAAATCCACAATAACATAAATGGCAGGATTACAAAGCAAACATAAATGCAATATGGTATGAGACAAACAATGAATGTATGAATCTAACTCTATGTATGCTAGTCTCTATCGGTAGACATGCTTTAAGTCATAGCACCATACTTCTTTAGGAAGGTCTCATCACACAACGCCTTTTGGTAGTGGGTCCGGCATCCCTCGGGACATTCCATGGCTGGGGGTATAGGTCACCGCTCTCTCACATCACCATTGGTCTAAGTACTGGTGCATGTCAGGGTCAAGCCTAGCCAAATGCAAGTCTCCTACTCAGTTACATCAAGTCAGATCCAGATACGTCCATTCCTCGCCCCTGGCGATCCTTTCCGGTATCCTTCACACTAGAGTCCTCATAGTCCCTGACTACGGACTCATCAACCCTACTGGTTATCCACATATGGTAAACGGGAAGCTCTCACGTCCCCTCACGGGTTGGTTACCGGTCTTGAGCGCCCGTGAGCCCAAGTCTAACCATATGCAACCCTACCAATAAATGGTCCCCACAATGTGATTCATGTCCTCTCACAGGTTGGTTACCGGTCTTGAGCGCCCACGAATCCCCATTGCTACCACAGGTCGTTCGGTTTCAATACCCCTCCGATTAGGGTCTGACATAACGGGACATCCTAGCCAAACACTACTAGACAGTCCTAAATATGTCATCCAACAGTTTAGGAAGGTGTCCAGAGGGCATCTCCGGAAACATCCCATAATATTCCCGTAGTTGTCCAAGGACAGAAGTGTCAAAAGGACACCTCTCCTTCCCGAACCATACTTAATCAATCACAATCACAAATCAATCATATCATACACATTTACAGTATATAGAAAATATACCATAATAAGATTCATCTCATATATAGTTGACAAATAAAGACATTCATAAACTAAAGAAAGCAAGTAAATAATGTCACGCCCTCCCAGCCGGTACCCTATCTGGCATACCCGAGAGTGTGATCCACAGCCCGAAGATCAGGTATCGAGTGATCAACCTCCCACATAAGCAATAACATAATCACGAACAACCATAACAAGAGTGCGGAAGATAAATCATAGATTCAATAAAGAAAGAATGGAATCGTAAACGAAACGGAATAATAAATATATAATCAGAGTGTCAACAGATAAGTAAAGTGAAGCAAAAATCCCACTTTACATCCAGCGGAAAAGTAGCTCGAAAGAATAAACTAGATAAAAGCTAATCCCAGTAGCAAGTACATTGGGTAACTAAATTATTCTCCACTTTGTAGACGACATCCTTATAGGTGTAGATCTCATAAATAGCACAAGGACGCTTCCACTCAATGGTCGGACTAAGCATTGTACGGAGCATAACCACCCGCGGAATCTTCAGAGTAATTGTGGTAACCGCAATCACCTTCCTGGAGATATGCCTCTTCGCCTTGCGCTTCCTCGTAGGGACCGTCATAGTATTCCGTACCTGCAGGATAGTCTAACAACATTGTACAATAAAGGAATGAGTTTCGAAGAAACTCAGTAAGGCAGTTAAAATCCATAATAACATAAATGGCAGGATTCCAGAACAATCATAAATGCAATATGATATGAGACAAACAATGAATGAATGATTCTAACTCTATGTATGCTGGTCTCTATTGGCAGACATGCTTTAAGTCATAGCACCGTACTTCTGTAGGAAAGTCTCAATCACTCATCATCAGTTGGCAATGGGTCCGGCATCCCTCGGGACAAACCTTGGCAGGGGGTTAAGTCAACACACTCTCTCACAACCATTTGGTATAAGTACTGGCGCATGTCAGGGTAATACCTAGCCAAATGCAAGTCTTCTACTTGGTTACATCAAGTCAGATCCAGATACTTCCATTCCTCGTCCCTGACGATCCTTTCCGGTATCCTTCACACTAGAGTCCTCATAGTCCCTGACTACGGACTCACCAACCCTATTGGTCATCCACATATGGCAAACGGGAAGCTCTCACGTCCTTTCACGGGTTGGTTACCGGTCTTAAGCGCCCGTGAGCCCAAGTCTAACCATATGCAACCCTACCAATAAATGGCCCCCACAATGTGATTCCTGTCCTCTCACGGGTTGGTTACCGGTCTTGAGCGCCCATGAATCCCCATTGCTACCACGGGTCGTTCGGTCTCAATACCCCTCCGATTAGGGTCGACATAACAGGACATCCTAGCCAAACACTACTAGACAATCCTAGATATGTCATCCAACAGTTTAGGAAGGTGTCCAGAGGGCATCTCCGGAAACATCCCATAATATTCCCGTAGTAGTCCAAGGACAGAAATGTCAAAAGGACACCTCTCCTTCCCAAACCATACGTAAGCATACACATGCATCAATTCATATCATCACATATATGGTAACTCCATATATGGAAAGAAATCAATATTTACAAACATTTGTATAACATTGGTAAGTAAATCATACATGAATCAATTCAATATGAATAAGTAATGCTACTGTAATCAAAGTTATGCAACAGTAGTATATCATTGTAAGAATCTAATTTAGGAAACATATTAATGAAATTCAAATATAGAAAACTAGATTCATGCTATCTATGTAATTAAGGAAATAACCATCCTTACCTTTTATAACTCGCAAAGAATCCTAAGAAATCAAGTAGGATCTTGGCAAACTTGAGAAGAAGGTCCTAAACAAGTATATACCACATATTAGGAAAGATCCCTAACAGAAAATATAGCAAAGCATCCGAAACAGACCAATTCCGGAGTTGCTTGTACTCATTGGTCGAGTGGATTGGTCGAGTGGTCCAGTCGACCAATCAGTCGACCAATGCGAGACGATAGCTTAGAAAATCAGAGTTTTGAGATATGAAATCCGAATTTGATGGTTCAAAAGGGTACTAATCAAGGGGTAGACTACATCAGTAGTATTCTAGCATATAGGGGACCTCAAAACACTAATCAAATCAAGGTATCAAGACCCAAATTAGGAAACAAAAAGTTACCATAAATAAATCAACATGGATCTTGATGAAGTTTGAAATAGAAAACAAGGACAAGAACAATAGGAAGATGGATCATTGCTTTTGGTAATGAAAACATGAAAACATGCATAGGTCTTCATGGTATAAGGCTTAGAAGCATGAATCTAAATAAGGAAATAAAACCTACCATATATGTACTATCATGCATCATGAAGAACACATAGTAAGGTAGAAGAGAATAACTAGAATTCTATGGATTATGGATCATAGCAAGAAAACACAACCATTAACCACTAACATGATCAATGAAAGAAGATCCAAAGAGATCAGAATTCAGATTAGGAAATTAACAGAGATTAAATCATGGTTTGATCACGAATCCTTCAAAAGCTTGCAATGATCATGGTTAAGATCATTGTTCTAGCCTTTAATCCTTAGGATGATCATGAGAACATGTTCAGAGATGTTTGCAACAGAGGATGCAGCATCTCTTCTACTGTCTCAACTCAAAAAGGAAAGAAAAACAAAGATGGAGGAGAAGAAGAGAGAGTAGACATACCTTTTGATGCAAAAAGAAGAGTTCCGACGAAGATCCGCCAAGAAAACTCCAAGGATGCAAGAGAGATGACTTGCAGAGGTCTTTGGTTCTGTTCCAGAGGGTTTGGAGGCAGCAAATACGAAGTGGACTCGAGGTTAGGCTTAAATAGAGCAAGAATCAACCTAATTGCCAAAGACAAGACCCATTGGTCGAGTGGATTGGTCGATCGGCCCAGCCGACCAATCGGTCGACCAATGCAGACAGCAAGGCCAAAACAGGGAATTGAAGGCCCAGATCAAATCCAAACCTAAAGGGGTTTTGCACACAAGTCAAGTGACTTACCTAGTAGGTAGAAATGCCTTCAAACCAAGATAGAGATCACTCCAAGTCCATCAACTAATTAGATCTTCATCAGGATTCTGTTTCCATAAATAGCACCTCATCATCAACCTTCATGGATTCAAAGCCGACACCAAGTCCTCTCATCGGGATGGCCCAAAGCTGACTTCTTACTTTACTTCGGGTCATCGGACCTACAAATAACAAGGTTTCCGGGTCAAGGTTAGGGCTGGGTTTCACATTCTCCCCCCCTTAAAGAAATTTCGTCCCCGAAATTGAAAGCGTACCTGTGCTTCCAAAGAGGTAAGGAAACTTCTCCTTCATGTCTTCTTCCTTCTCCCAAGAAGCTTCTTCAGGGGTATGGTTCTTCCACCGAATCTTCACCAAAGGAATGGCGCGATTCCGCAGCTGCTTGTCCTTCCTATCCAGGATTTCGGCCGGTTCTTCATCATAGGTCAAATCAGCACTAAGTCCTTCAGGTGCTTGCCGCAAAATGTGTTCCGGATTCTCTATGTATTTTCGGAGCATCTAAATATGGAACACATTGTGCACACCAGCAAGAGGCGGAGGTAATGCTAATCGATACGCAACAGGTCCAACCTTTTCCAAAATCTCGAAAGGTCCAATGTAACGAGGGCTAAGCTTTCCCTTAACATTGAATCTCATCACACCCTTCATTGGTGAGACCTTCGGAAAGACTTTCTCTCCAACTTGAAATTCCAAATCGATCCTTCTCTTATCAAGATAAGATTTCTGTCTCGATCAAGCGGACTTAATCCTTTCTCTTATCATATCTACCATAGCACTTGTAGCTTCAATCATCTCGGGACCTAAGACTTTTCTTTCAACTGTCTCGACCCAAGACAAAGGTGTCCTACAAGTACTACCATACAAAGCCTTGAATGGAGCCATGCCTATTGTTGCTTGATAACCTGTTGTTATAGGCAAACTCAACCAAAGCTAGGTGTTCATCCCAATTACCACCCATATCCACCACACAAGATCCGAGCATGTCTTCCAATGTCTGAATTGTCCGCTCGGATTGTCCATCGATCGTGGATGATGAGCTGTACTCAAGTTCAATTGGGTTCCCAAGGCCTTCTCGCAAACTATTCCAAAACCTTGAGGTGAACCTAGGATCACGATCCGAAACAATACTCAATGGCACACCATGCAGACGAACCACATTATCCACATAAAGCCCGGCTAGCTTATCCGCAGTATGAGTGATCTTCATAGGAATGAAATGGGCTGATTTGGTCAACCTATCAACAATCACCCACACAAGTGTCATTGCCTTTACTTGTCCGAGGCAAGCTAGTCACAAAGTCCATGGAAATATCTTCCCACTTCCAACTAGGAATAGGAAGGGGTTGAAGTAATCCAGATGGAGGTTGTCGAACGGCTTTCACACGTTGGCAAGTCTCACACTTGGCAACAAAATCGTCAACATCCGCCTTTAGACCAATCCACCAAAAATGTTCCTTCAAGTCCTTGTACATCT
Organism: Hakea prostrata; assembly: GCF_041222555.1. Lineage (NCBI taxonomy): Eukaryota > Viridiplantae > Streptophyta > Magnoliopsida > Proteales > Proteaceae > Hakea > Hakea prostrata. The sequence goes on from NC_142601.1 coordinate 14,898,358, forward strand.
TGGTGCTTCCCGGGTGTACAAGAAAGACCGATCGGTGTGCTTCCTTCAATATTTCATTCTTAACTTCATCGTTTTGTGCACACACAGCCTTCCTCTAAACAACAAAGCACCATCCATGGATATACCAAAGTCGGGGTCCGACTCAGATTCGAAGAAATCTTCTCAACTTTGGTCGAAACTCTTGATCGAACTCTGCAGAGCAACAATCTTATCTCTAAGACCAGATCTTGCCGTCATGGCGGAAAGAATAAAATCAGAATTCTCGTGGACGATTTCCAAACCAAAACTCTCAATAGAAGACCACAATGGTAAACTCAAAGCATTCAAATCCAAAGTCTTCTTCTGGTTCTTCCTACTAAGAGCATCAGCAACCACATTTGCTTTCCCAGGATGATACTGAATATCACAATCATAATCGGAGACGAGTTCCAACCATCTCCTTTGTCTCATGTACAACTCCTTTTGGGTAAAGAAGTACTTCAAACTCTTATGATCCGTGAAAATGGCAATCTTCTCACCGTAAAGATAATGTCTCCAAATCTTCAAAGCAAAGACAACGGCGGCAAGTTCTAGATCGTGAGTGGGGTAATTCCGCTCATAATCCTTCAATTGCCGAGAAGCATAGGCTACGACCTTGCCATGTTGCATCAGTACACAACCCAAACCAATCTTTGACGCATCGGTATAAACTCGTCATACCACCGGAACTATCGGGTATAGTCAAAACCGGGGCACTTGTCAATCTATCCTTCAACTCTTGGAAATTCTTCTCGCAGGCGTCAGACCAAACAAACTTCTCTTCTTTCCTGGTCAACTTAGTCATAGGAGCAGCCAACCGAGAAAAGTTCTCAATAAACCTTCGGTAGTAACCCGCCAATCCAAGAAAACTTCTTATTTCCGTTCGACTTCGGTCTCTCCCAATCAGCCACAGCTTGGACCTTTTCGAGGATCGACACGAATACCTTCGGCTGAAACTACATGACCAAGGAAAACTACTCTCTTAAGCCGGAAATCACACTTGCTAAACTTAGCAAACAACTTCTTTTCTCGCAACCTTTGCAAAGTGAAACTTAGATGACTCGCATGCTCTTCTTCGCTCTTCGAATAGATCAAGATGTCATCAATGAAAACAATCACAAACTTATCAAGCACATCATGAAATACTCGGTTCATGAGGTCCATGAACACCGCAGGAGCATTGGTCAATCCGAAAGGCATGACTCTAAACTCGTAGTGACCATACCGCGTTCGGAAAGCTGTCTTGAAGATATCACTAGACTTCACTTTCAATTGGTGATATCCGGACCTTAAGTCAATCTTCGAGAACACAACCGCACCCTTCAACCGATCGAAGAGATCATCGATTCCCGGGCAGCGGATATCTATTCTTGATAGTCAACTTATTCAACTCACGGTAGTCAATGCACAAGCGCATACTACCGTCTTTCTTCTTGACGAACAAGACCGGAGCTCCCCAAGGTGACACACTAGGCTGTACGAAACCTCTATCAATGAGCTCATTCAACTGATTTTGCAACTCTTTCAACTCAGTAGGAGCCATCCTATACGGAGCTTTAGATACCGGAGCGGCACCAGGGACGAGATCAATAGAGAATTCGACATCTCTCGTCCGGAGGCACTCCCGATAGATCATCGTGGAAGACATCAACAAAGTCGCAGACAACTCGACTTCGTCGACTCTTTTCTCCACTATACCCTTGCCTTCGGATGAAGCATCATCCACTAGGGCATAGACTTGCATCAGCAGCAGAAAGCACCTTCTTACAAACCCTTCTCTTTTCACCTTGAAATTCAAAGACCGGACTTCCACATATATGGAACCGAATCTTCTTTGAGGAACAAAGGAACACAGACTTTGTGGGCTGTCAACCAATCCAATTCCCAAAATAACATCGAAGTCCTTCATGTCAAGAATCACAAAATTGGCTTCCAAGTTCTTTTCACCAATCAACACAGGACATTTAGATAACCCCTTATCTAGTTTCACAACAGACCAAGAGGTGTACTAATCAATAAACAACTAGACAACTTCTCGTGGATTAGGTTAGTCTTCTTGATGAATGCAGATGACATGAACGAATGAGATGCACCCGTATCAAATAAGACAAATGCAGAAATAGAAGCGACTAACAATGTACCCGTAATCACATCATGGCTTGGATCTTGCTCAAGATCGAAATACTGAAAACTCTACCAGAGGGAGGAGCAGGAGCACTCTTCACCATGGGGCAAAGCTGCGGGGGTGCCGCTTCGGGACAGCACGAGCAAAATGACCAGCTTGCTTGCAAGAGAAGCAAACAGGATTGCTGGATCCAACAGGGGTGGCTGCAACAGAGGACTTCGAACAAAAGGCCTTGCACTCGCACTTGCACTTGCACTAGCATTTGCTGGTGATCGGTTTCCGCCATATCGTTTAAACCGGCCGGGCTGCTGAAAACCCGTGTTCGACCTACACTCTTAGCCCGAAAGGTAGGAGTGGGGTAGGGTGTAGGTCTCACATAACGACGGTCATTGCGATCCACCAAACCAGAATTCCTTGATCGCCAAGGCTTTTGCACACGAGCACTTTCCTTCTCTCGTTTCTTCCAACTTCTTCGAGTTCTCGCACCACTTGAGCATAGCTCACTATAGGCCGGACCGTGAGGTAAGCTTTAATGGCAGGGCGCAGTCCTTTGAAGAACTTCTTTGCTTTGGCGAGGTCTTCCTTCAAAGAATCTGGAGCAAAGAAATGAAGCTCCTCGAACTTCGTTGGTACTCCAACACAGACAAAGTTCCTTGAGTCGAATCATAAACTCCGCTTCCTTTGCATCCTTCACCGCCTCGGGAAAGTAGTTCATACAAAAAGCCTCTTTGAATAACTCCCAAGTTACAACTCCCGCATGCAAACCTTCCAAAACAGACGAGTGGAGATCCACCATGCATCAGCTTCTTGTTGCAACTTCGCTCAAAGAAACAAAATCTTCTCGAGCTTCCGAGCATTGCAGATGCCGGAAAGCCTTCTCCAACTCACGAAGCCACTTGTTAGGAAACAAGGGGTCCTTGGTAACTCCAAGAAAGTGGGTACTTGCATCTTCGTAAAACTCTCCATCAAAGTAGTATGAGGAGTTCCAGCTAAACCTCCCGCATTCAGATCTGCGGCATGAGGATTCACATTAGCACCAGCCCGGGTCTCATTATGCAGAGTCATGAAACCCACCAACATCCGGTTGAACCGAGCCGCTTGTCGCCGCATCATATTGCCCATGATATTGGCAATATCTCCGAAACTTCCAACATTCGGGGCACCAGGGATCTCATGAGTACCCCGATCAGCATTTGGTATCTCACCACCTCCATGAGGTACTTCACCACCTCCCCGAGGTACTTCACCACCACCATGACCACCGGATTCACCACGCCCACTTCTCGGAGTAACCATTCTCGCAAAACCGAGAACATCAAAATACCGAATTTCAAGATTCAACATAAACCACAAGTCCAAATGATTTGAAAACTTAAATCATGATCAAATATATCCATATAGTCATCAAACAATATTCCATAAGGCAAAAATCACATTTTCCAAAAATTCAACAGCAAATGAGGTCACCGTGACCATTGGTCGAGTGGTTGGTCGAGTGACCCAGTCGACCAATCGCCGACCAATGAAGACAGTAATACGAAAATTCGCATTATAAGCCTCATTTCCACATTCCAACCTCATTCTAACTTCTTCCAAAGGTGAGAGAGCTCTAGGGAAAATATCCAAGTGTTCCCACAAGTGTTCTTGAGGTGATTTAGTGCTTCAACAACAACACCACAACACACCATCTTCAAAAACAAGGTAAATCTCTCATTCTTTCTTCCATTTTCATCTTCTCATGCTTGCATTTCAATAAAACCATGCTTTACTTGTATCCAATGCTAGAAATCATGCTTAGGAATGCTTAGAAACATATTCCCTAGGTTTTAAACACAATGCCATGCATAGACAACAAGTTTTAACACATTTGGTGCTCATCTCGCAAAGTTTTATACCGAAATCGATATCTTTAGAAAAATTTCGTTTTCTCTCAAACCGCTTGAAATTTTCGCACGAGATCAAATGCTACATGCTCAAGATGACATTGTAGATAGGTCCATACAATTTGATTCAGCCAATTTCAACTTTTCAAAAATCCAATTTTGACCTAAATTGCAAAATCCCCAAATTTCTTCTTGCTGAATTTTTCGCTTTAAACCAAGTTTTCGATCGATTTTCATCAAAACAACTTCATAGGCATGAAATTCCAAGTATTGTGCACATGCTAGTATGTTCAAATCAAATTTCCCCCAAATTTGAAATTTTCCGAAAAATTACGAAAATACCCTTTTTGGCTAAAATCTTGAAATAGCACTAATTGGAAATGTCTCTTGTCTCTTTCACAGATACATCATGCGGAGGGGAGGACGAGGAGGAGGTAGAGGTAGAGGTCGCATCGTAGGTGCTCCGGGGGCAGGGGTCGGGTTCCTTTCGAGCCCAGAGAGGAGGTTAGGAGACCGGACCTATTTGACACACCTCGAGCCGAGTTTCGTACGAGGCCTACTTCAGCCTATCGTAACATCGAGATGGGGCGTCTACTTCACTTACGCCAGCTCGTAGCCTTCAGATCCGACAGAGGTTCGACACTTTACAGTGGACTCACCTCTTCACCGAGGATTTGCCGGTATACCCGGAGCTAGTGAGGTTGTTCTTCAAAGCAACCTTACTTACACAGAGGAGGCTCGGGGGCCAGGGACATCCACTCGGACTTGTCCTCGGGAGCAGTGGTCCATCGGACACGGATTCGTTTCTCCACCCGGACACCGGCTGAGATCCCGCAGGTCCCTTACTACCCACATCAGTGTGTGTGGATACCCGCCGGAGCTGCACCCGGACAGCCATCCGATGCCGTACGAGCTTCGCGAGATATGCTCTACGCTATGGGATAGCCGCCGATGCTTCACACCGAGGACTAGCGGACTGATGACGGGTTCTCGCACGTATTATCGGTCGCATAGTCGGCCGAAACATCATGCCGAAAGCCGGACATCACCATCGGGTCACAAGTGATGGAGGCCTTGGTCATTTACCGCATCTACATGGGCTTCGAGATCGATCTTTCCTACATCATTCAGCAGGTCATGCCGGACTTAGTTCGCGGCCTAGCATGCGGAACCTTTGCTATGGGAGGCTTCGACTTTGATCTTCAGGCATTTCGGGGTGAGTTTCGAGGATACTCCGATGGACACTAGATCACAGGGATACCCCATTGGGACTCGGACCATTCGACGGATGAGACTACATCGCTAGAGAGATCTCCGGTCCAGAGGGTGAGGATGATGATGAATCGAGGATGAGGATGAGGGATCCGAGGATGGAGGAGAGGATATCGGTCCCGATAGTGATGATCAGGCCGGAGATGATACAGATATGCGCGAGGCTGAGCTTCGTGCATCACGAGTTTCCTTCATCACATTTCGAGGCAGGTGGCCCTTCACATGCGGTTCCGGAGACTTCAGATCTTGGTGCACAGATGAGATCGATGACTTCCATGCTAGAGAGGATGGAGGTCGGACAGAGAGCAGATGTACGAGAGGATGGAGTCTCGACAGGACAGGATAGAGCATCGGTGACTCAGCTAGCAGAGGAGTTCGGAGCATATAGAGATCGAGTAGATCACCTAGATAGACCGTACCTTAGGATTTTCCATTTATGCTTTTCAGATGTAATCATTGTAAAAACTTTTGAAATTAATGAAGTTCATTTTGTTTCTCTTTATTTATTGTGTGTTATGCACTTTTCTTTTCCTTGCATTAGTGTCATTTGTTCAAGTATAATTATGGTATGTTATTCGAAATGTTCTGTTATGCCTCAAAGTTCAAGTTTCTAATTCAAGTGTTCTATTATTCACTTCTAAGAGTAGAAGAGTCACTTCAGATCAATGACTCAGAATGTTCAGTTGTTGCCTTTTGTGGTTAGGATCTCCTCGAACCTTGAGCTCGATACCAATCATCACGCCCTCCCAGCCGGTACCCTATCCGGCATACCCGAGAGTGTGATCCACAGCCCGAAGATCGGGTATCGAGTGATCAACCTCCCACATAAGCAATAACATAATCACGAACAACCATAACAAGAGTGCGGAAGATAAATCATAGATTCAATAAAGAAAGAATGGAATCGTAAACGAAACGGAATAATAAATATATAATCGTAGTGTCAACAGATAAGTAAAGTGAAGCAAAAATCCCACTTTACATCCAGCGGAAAAGTAGCTCCGAAAGAATAAACTAGATAAAAGCTAATCCCAGTAGCAAGTACATTGGGTAACTAAATTATTCTCCACTTTGTAGACGACATCCTTATAGGTGTAGATCTCATAAATAGCACAAGGACGCTTCCACTCAATGGTCGGACTAAGCATTGTACGGAGCATAACCACCCGCGGAATCTTCGAGTAATTGTGGTAACCGCAATCACCTTCCCGGAGATATGCCTCTTCGCCTTGCGCTTCCTCGTAGGGACCGTCATAGTATTCCGTACTGCAGGATAGTCTAACAACATTGTACAATAAAGGAATGAGTTTCGAAGAAACTCAAGAAGGCGCTTAAAATCCATAATAACATAAATGGCAGGATTCCGTAACAATCATAAATGCAATATGATATGAGACAAACAATGAATGAATGATTCTAACTCTATGTATGCTGGTCTCTATTGGCGACATGCTTTAAGTCATAGCACCGTACTTCGTAGGAAAGTCTCAATCACTCATCATCAGTTGGCAATGGGTCCGGCATCCCTCGGGACAAACCTTGGCAGGGGGTTAAGTCAACACACTCTCTCACAACCATTTGGTATAAGTACCGGCGCATGTCGGGGTAATACCTAGCCAAATGCAAGTCTTCTACTTGGTTACATCAAGTCGGATCCAGATACTTCCATTCCTCGTCCCCGACGATCCTTTCCGGTATCCTTCACACTAGAGTCCTCATAGTCCCTGACTACGGACTCACCAACCCTATTGGTCATCCACATATGGCAAACGGGAAGCTCTCACGTCCTTTCACGGGTTGGTTACCGGTCTTAAGCGCCCGTGAGCCCAAGTCTAACCATATGCAACCCTACCAATAAATGGCCCCCACAATGTGATTCCTGTCCTCTCACGGGTTGGTTACCGGTCTTGAGCGCCCATGAATCCCCATTGCTACCACGGGTCGTTCGGTCTCAATACCCCTCCGATTAGGGTCTGACATAACAGGACATCCTAGCCAAACACTACTAGACAATCCTAGATATGTCATCCAACAGTTTAGGAAGGTGTCCAGAGGGCATCTCCGGAAACATCCCATAATATTCCCGTAGTAGTCCAAGGACAGAAATGTCAAAAGGACACCTCTCCTTCCCAAACCATACGTAAGCATACACATGCATCAATTCATATCATCACATATATGGTAACTCCATATATGGAAAGAAATCAATATTTACAAACATTTGTATAACATTGGTAAGTAAATCATACATGAATCAATTCAATATGAATAAGTAATGCTACTGTAATCAAAGTTATGCAACAGTAGTATATCATTGTAAGAATCTAATTTAGGAAACATATTAATGAAATTCAAATATAGAAAACTAGATTCATGCTATCTATGTAATTAAGGAAATAACCATCCTTACCTTTTATAACTCGCAAAGAATCCTAAGAAATCAAGTAGGATCTTGGCAAACTTGAGAAGAAGGTCCTAAACAAGTATATACCACATATTAGGAAAGATCCCTAACAGAAAATATAGCAAAGCATCCGAAACAGACCAATTCTGGAGTTGCTGTACTCATTGGTCGAGTGGATTGGTCGAGTGGTCCAGTCGACCAATCAGTCGACCAATGCAGACAGTAGCTTAGAAAATCAGAGTTTTGAGATATGAAATCCGAATTTGATGGTTCAAAAGGGTACTAATCAAGGGGTAGACTACATCAGTAGTATTCTAGCATATAGGGGACCTCAAAACACTAATCAAATCAAGGTATCAAGACCCAAATTAGGAAACAAAAAGTTACCATAAATAAATCAACATGGATCTTGATGAAGTTTGAAATAGAAAACAAGGACAAGAACAATAGGAAGATGGATCATTGCTTTTGGTAATGAAAACATGAAAACATGCATAGGTCTTCATGGTATAAGGCTTAGAAGCATGAATCTAAATAAGGAAATAAAACCTACCATATATGTACTATCATGCATCATGAAGAACACATAGTAAGGTAGAAGAGAATAACTAGAATTCTATGGATTATGGATCATAGCAAGAAAACACAACCATTAACCACTAACATGATCAATGAAAGAAGATCCAAAGAGATCAGAATTCAGATTAGGAAATTAACAGAGATTAAATCATGGTTTGATCACGAATCCTTCAAAAGCTTGCAATGATCATGGTTAAGATCATTGTTCTAGCCTTTAATCCTTAGGATGATCATGAGAACATGTTCAGAGATGTTTGCAACAGAGGATGCAGCATCTCTTCTACTGTCTCAACTCAAAAAGGAAAGAAAAACAAAGATGGAGGAGAAGAAGAGAGAGTAGACATACCTTTTGATGCAAAAAGAAGAGTTCCGACGAAGATCCGCCAAGAAAACTCCAAGGATGCAAGAGAGATGACTTGCAGAGGTCTTTGGTCCGTTCCGGAGGGTTTGGAGGCAGCAAATACGAAGTGGACTCGAGGTTAGGCTTAAATAGAGCAAGAATCAACCTAATTGCCAAAGACAAGCACCCATTGGTCGAGTGGATTGGTCGACTGGCCCGGTCGACCAATCGGTCGACCAATGCAGACATAAAGAAGGCCAAAACAGGGAATTGAAGGCCCAGATCAAATCCAAACCTAAAGGGGTTTTGCACACAAGTCAAGTGACTTACCTAGTAGGTAGAAATGCCTTCAAACCAAGATAGAGATCACTCCAAGTCCATCAACTAATTAGATCTTCATCAGGATTCTGTTTCCATAAATAGCACCTCATCATCAACCTTCATGGATTCAAAGCCGCACACCAAGCCCCCCCCGGGGGGGGGGCCGGCGGCCCCCCTTCTTACCCCGGGGGGGGGGGGCCAAAAAAAAACGGGGGTTGGGGGTGGGGTGGGGGGTGGGGTTCACAAAAAAATGCAAAAAAAAAGGAAAAAAAAAAAGAAAAAAAAAAAAAAAAAAAAAAAAAATAAAAGAAAAAAAGAAAAAAATAAAATAAAAAAAAAAAAAAAAAAAAGAAATTTTTTTAGAGAAGGAGGTAACCATCCTTACCTTATATAACTTGAAGAGAATCTCCAAGGATCAAGGAGAATCTTCCCAAACTTGGCAAGAAGGTCCTAAACAAGTATATATATCATATTAGGAAAGAAACCTAGAAGGAAAGATATCAAAACATCCAAAACAGATCAAATATGAGGTTGCTATACTCATTGGTCGATTGACTTGGTCTACTGCCTTAGTCGACCAATGAGTCGACCAACAGAGACAGTGGCCTTCAAAATCAGAGTTTTTAGAATATAGAACCGAATTTGTTGGTTCAAAAGGGTACCAAACAAGGGGGAAACTACTATGACAGTATCCTAGTATATAGAGGACTTCAAAATACTAATCAAATCAAGTCTTCAAGTTACAAATTAGAAAAATAAAAGTTACCATAATTAGATCAATCATGATTCTTGAAGAATTCATAGTAAAAATCATGGACAAGAACGATAGGATGATGGGTCATTGATTGTGATAAAGAAATCATGAAAAGCATGCATAGATCTTCAAGAAAAATAGATCTAAGACTGAAGAACATGAATCTAAATAAGGAAACAAAACTTACCATAAATGTATTAGTCATGGTTCTTGGAGAAAGCATGGTATGATCAAGAAGAAAGAACTAGAGATTGATAGGTTACAACTCTTGTAAAGAAAACACAACAATTGACTACTAATATGATCAATAAAACAGATCTAAGAATATCAGAATTTGAATCAAAAGATGAACGAAGACAAGATCATGATTTATATCATGATTCCTTCAAAATCTTGCAATAATCATGATTAAGAACATTGCATTAGCCATTAATCCTTAGGAAGATCATGAGGGATGAGTAGAGAGATGTTTGCAACAGAGAATGCAGCATCTTCTCTACTGTCTCAGCCCAAAAAGGAAAGAAAAACAGAGATGGAGAAGAAGAAGAGAGTGTAGACATACCTTTGATGCAAGAGGAAGGAGATTACTTGAGTTCTTGCGAGGGATCAACCAAGGATGCAAGGAAATCGATTAGAATGGAGTTCTAACTCATTCCAGAGGCTTAGGAGGCAGAGGAGACGAACTAATCCTGAGATTGGACTTAAATAGAGCAAGAAAGACCTAAATCTGGAAAACAGATCTCATTGGTCGATTGGATTGGTCTACTGGCCCAGTCGACCAATCAGTCGACCAATGGAGACAGCAAGGTACAAATTGCACTGTTTTGGTCATAACTTCTTCGTTTGAAGTTCGATTGATCCAAAATTCGAAAGGGAACTTCACAAAAACATACTAAGACTATCTAGTATGAATTGGGAATCATCCATGGTCCAAAAATCAGTACTTTATTACTTGGGAACATGAGTTTCTAAATTGGAAACAGCATGGTTCTTATAGCAAACTCACCATGGATTCAAGGGAAGAATTAGAAAGAACAAGGCTTCTCTCTAATGGAATATCAAGAACATATTAGAGGCAAGAATAACTAAATAGAAAAACAAAAGAATATTAATCCTAGAATGAGAGGAATCAAAAATAGAAACTTACTAGAATGCTTATATCAATGGTCAACATAGAAGGCTAAAATGGCTAGAAAGAAAGGGGAATTGATTCAAGGAGATGGAACACATTGGAACAGCAGTAAAGGCTAAGATCAAACATGTTAAACATTAATGAGAAAAGAAGCTACAGTAGAATGATCATGCTGTCCAAAATTCAATCAAAATCAGTGAAGAATTGAGAAGATTCACCATGTGATTTCAAGGAATGCATAGAGTGATTGGGGTTCACTCTAAGACATAAGGAGATTAGAGAATAGGTAGTTACAGTAGTGTAACACCTTCTCACAATCAAAACATCAAGATAGAACAGTAAGAACAAGAAAAGAGAGAAGAAGGAGATAGAACACTGAAATCATGGTCCAACTTCAAGATGTAACATTAAACTAACCTTTGTTCACCCAAAATAGATAGGGTGTCCTGGCTAGATTTGGGCTGGACTTCACACATATGGTTTATCTAGTATAGAGGAATGCCTTCAAATCATGTCCAACTGCTCTTTAAGTCCATCAACTAATCTCATCTTCATCAAGATGCAGTTTCATTTCCAAATCTATCAAAGCTTCCAAGTATGGAACACCATCATCAACTTCCATGGGTTCTGGGTCAAACACCATGTCTTCCACTGAGATGGCCCATAGTTGGCTTCTTCCTTTACTTTGGGTCTTTGGACCTACAAACAACAGGATTTCCAGGTCAAGGTTAGGGCTGGGTTTCACAAAGATGGAAGGAGAAAAACCACTACCAATACCAAGTGCAACAACCAACTATGACCAAGGGAATGGCTCAACATTTGAAGATCCAACTTTGTACAGAAGTATTGTTGGGGCCTTACAATACTTAACACTAACACGGCCGGATATTGCCTTCTCCATGAATTGGGTTTGCCCATTTATGACTCACCAACAAAGGAGCACTAGTCTATAGTAAAACGAATCTTACGATATATAAAAGATTCGATTGATCTAGGCTTTAAAATTTGGCCCACGAGGTCACTCCAACTACTTGCATACCCCGAAACAGACTAGGCTGGATGTCCATATGATAGAAGATCCACTAGTAGGTATTATGTTTATTTGGGTGACAATTTTATCTCTTGGAGTTCAAAGAAACAACATACGGCGGCATGATCCTCAACAAAGTCAGAATATAAGGGGGTTGCCAAAGCGGCAACTGAGTTAATTTGGCTATGCTAATTGTTACAAGAACTAGGCTTGACTGAACCCCCATCAATTCTCGATTATAATAATATCGGGGCCACCTAGTCGGCAATTAATCCTCTATTCCATGTATGGACCAAACACATTGAGATCAACTACCATTTTTTCAGGGAACAAGTCGCATCAAATCAACTCTATGTTCGTTTTGTACCCAATCAAGACCAATTAGCTAATATTTTAACAAAAAGGTTTACTTGGCCCAAGGTTTAAGATTCTCACGGGCTTGTTGTCAGTTGAAGACTGCTATGCTTGAGGCGACATATAAAGGACGTTCAAAATTTGACTTCAAATTCAAATTTGAATTAGTCAATCAATCAGATAGACTTACCAAGAGTGGAGACACAAATCAATCAACATGGTTCACCTAAAGTGGTGACGTCAATCAATAAACAAGATTTACCTAAAATGGTGACGTCAATCAATCAACAAGGTTTACCTTAAGTGACGTCAATCAATAAGCATGACTTACCTAAAGCGGTGACGTTAGTCAATCAGCAAGAGTTGCCTTAACTAGAGACATCAATCAATCAACAAAACTTACCTAAGGTGGATATGTCAATCAATCACTTACCAGTAGTAGATATGGCAAAGTAATAATAAGATATCACCATATGTGGAAGAATCTTCCTTGACAAGACAATGTATCCCCTCTATAAATAATATTCATATTCAAAGGAAATGATAAAGGAAACAATAGTTTGTCGTGGACATAGGTTTATCCTAAACCGAACCACGTTAAATTGCAATGTCTTCTTATTCTTCTCTTCCTTCCTATTTCTCTCTTTATCATAGAAATTATAATTTTATCTATAAAGAACAATGAAAAGATAACGGGGATCTAACTAATCTCCTCCAACACGGGAACCAAGCTAACAAAGAAGTAAGCACATTAGTTGATTTCACAAAAATGATGAAGAATGACACAGATAGTAAAGCCACTATAGAACTCCAAAATATCCTCAACCAATCATGTGTTTGATTTATTTGGAACTAGGGTAAGAAGCATATGATTTATCCCCTAAGGCAAAGAGATATTTGTGAAGAAATCATGCACATAATGAACAATACCAGAATGGAAAAATCCCAACATTTCTAGTAAAATATGGCTTATTACATGCCATCATGCCTACTGTTTTGTATTGTCCAATACTAACAAGAAGATTTTGTGTGGAAGTGATTTTGTATTACCTCTTCATGTGTATATATAATACAATCAAGTAAAGAATAAAATAAATGTGGCATGCTGTACATATAGAAAGAAATTATTTGCAACGGTCATATTATCCAAAGATCTCCAACGGTCATATTCTCCAACGATCTCCAACTGTCATATTATGGCTAATACTCCCCCTCAAGTTGGAAAGTGAATATCAAGAACTCCCAACTTGTCCTTGAGGAATAGAAAAGAACCTTTGCCAAGGGATTTGGTGAAAATGTCAGCAATTTAGGTAGAACTAGTAGAATGGATGGTGCAGATGAGGCCAGAGCTTATTTTGTCATTGATGACATGACAATCAATTTCAATATGTTTGGTGTGCTTGTGAAATATAGGATTGGCGGCAATGTGAATGGCCGCTTGATTGTCACAGAAAAGAGGGATTGGCTGCTTCAAATGAATACCAAAATCTTGAAGGAGCAAAGTTAACCAAATTAGCTCGCAAGTGGCCATTGCCATGGCTTGATATTCTGCCTCGGCAGAGGATCTAGAAACTGTATGTTGTTTCTTGGTCTTCCAAGAGATAGGGCTAGAACCAAAAAAAACATAGTAATCGGTGGTGGAGCGGCGAGTCATGGGACAACTAACCCAATCAGAGTCTCAAAAAGCATGAAGGGATGAGGTGCTATTAGCTGGAAGTAAAATACCTTGGCCAAGTGAGCTATGAAGGTATCGGAGAAGGCAAGTCGCAGCGTCCATACGTGGATTGCAAGGTTGGTGCATAGATTGGCTAAGAATGTTGACAGTGTGCACAATATCGAGACGAGTGATGGTAAGGTAAATCAATCGTCCAATCAAACGACGACAAGATGCAGGTTCAGGAAGGATATCACCATCGAAGTCTGTAAGCTTGAGATTTTGTTCCACTGGAAATGAAGTTGGGTGAGCACCGGTGAGGCCGACATCTGATAATATATCCAAAGTGTATTTTCGTTGATTGAGGAAAATAACTTTTTGTGAGCGAGCCAATTCAAGACCAAGAAAATATTTCATGGGCCCAAGATCTTTGATACAAAATTGTTGATGAAGGAAACCCTTTAAGGTGGAAATCGCCAAAGCGTCAAAACCAGCAATAAGGATGTCATCCACATATACTAATACAAAGATGGTTGAATTTTCGTGGTGTCACATCCACCCAACCGGTACCCTTCCTGGCATACCCGAGTGTGTGATCCACAACCCCGAAGAACAAGTATCGAGGAAATCATCCTCCCACATATGCAATAACATTATCATAAACAGAATATAATCAATGTGTTATAATACAAACAAGATATCTAGCTAAAGAAAGAAAATGACAATATAATCAAAGTGCAGAAAATGAAACTAAATATGTATATAATCAAAAAGGAGTAGAGTGAGGTGGAATCTCACTCCACAATTACAGCAGAATGTAGCTCATAAACCAAAAGAGAAATTACAACTGTTCTCAAAGGAAAGTAAGGAAAGAATATTCAAACTAAATTAAATTGTTTTCTACTTTATAAAGAACATCCTTATAAATATAAACTTCAGATATCAGGCATGGTCGCTTCCACTCCACGGTTGGGCTAATTATGGTACGTAACATGATCACACGAGGGATCATCACCAAGATCTTCATAACCGCCAACACCTTGCGTGAAGTATGCTTCCTCAGCTTGCGGTTCTTCATATTGGCCGTCATAATACTCAATACCTATAGAATAATCTAACAAAAGATATTTGTACAAAAAGGAGTGAGTACAAAAGAACTTAGCAAGGCAAGTTAATCCACAACAACATAAATAACATGATTGCAGAACATAGCATGATGCAATGTGACATGAAACAGACAATGTATGTATGAATCTAACTCTATGTATGATGGTCTCTATAGGCAGACATGCTTTAAGTTATAGCACCATATTGCTTTGGGTAGGTCTCAATTCACTCATCCTCGGTTGGTAATGAGTCCTTCATCCCTCTCGGACAATCCATGGCTGGGGTATAAGTCACCGCTCTCTCACATCACCGTTTGGTATAAGTATTGGCACATGTCAAGGTAAACCTAGCCAAATGCAAGTCATCTACTCAGTCATATCAACTCAGGTCCAGATACGTCCATTCCTCCCCTCTCGGGATCCTTTCCGGTATCCTTCACACTAGAGTTAGTGTATTCCTCTTGGACTACGGACTCATCAACCCAATTGGTATTCCACAAATAATATACGAGAAGCTCTCATGTCCCCTCAGGGATGTAACTCACCGATCTCAAGCGCCCATGAGCCCAAGTCTACTATTTGCAACCCTACCAATAAATGGCCCCCACAATGTGATTCATGTCCTCTCACGGGTTGGTTACCGGTCTTGAGCGCCCACAAATCCCCATTGCTACCATGGGTCGTTCAGTCTCAATACCCTTCCAAATAGGGTCTAATATAACAAGGACATCCTAGCCAAACACTGCTAGACAAGCCCTAGGTATGACAATCAATAATCCAGGAAAATGTCAATGGACACCATCGGAAATATCCCATACTATTTCCACTGATGTTCAATGACAGAAATGTCAAAAGGACACTTCCCAATCCCAAATCATACATATTCAATCACATTCTCAATTCAGTCATAACATACACAACCGATATCTCATCATATAGAAAGATTCACATAAACATAATCAATCGCATATGTAACTGACAAGAATAAGTATTCATAATCAAGAGAATACATGAACATGATACTACTATAGTTAAAGTACTTGCATTAGTAATATAATAATAAGAAAATACATTTATGGTAGTGAATCTAAGAGAATCCCAAAATAGAAACTAAGATTCACGCAATCTACGTAATTATGGAAATAATTGTCCTTACCTTAAATAGCTTCGATGAATATCCAAAGATCAAAGAGAGTGGTTCCAAACTTAGCAAGTAAACCCTAAACAATCATAGATACATCATTAGGAAAGAGGCCTAAAAGATTGAAGATCAAACGAATCAAATCGGACCAAGACCACAGCTACTGTCTTGCTTGGTCGATTGGGTGGTAGCTTGGTCCAGTCAACCAAGCAATCGACCACCTGAAACAGTACGAAGCAGAATTGTGGTTTTTTATCCGAAACTCAATCTACAAGATCCAAAACACTATGAAACTTGGAGGAAACCTCTAGAACAGTAATCTAACACTAAAATAGCATAGATTAGACACTAACAATGATCAAAAACACTACTTACTAATTTGGAAACATGACTTTCTAATTTGGTAAAATTCATAGTTTTCGATGAAAACATGCTATGAATCCAACGAAAAAACTAGAGATGATAGGATCTCATTCTAGTAGAAAATAAGCAAGAGATCATACATGAAACCATCATGCATAACAGATCTAACATGCTAAGAAATTAAATCGAAAGAATGATCATGGTTTCGTGAAGATTTCACAAGGATCATGGCGAAGATCAATATGAATATCATAAAACCTTAAGAATGAAAGAGATTGTAGAAGAGATGGTTGCAATGATGCAGCATCTTCTTCATACTCTCAATCACAACGAATAAAACATAATGAGAGTAGATAATACAACACAAGAGAGATTACTAACCTTTGATTGAAGAATGGGAGATGAGAAGCTTGAAGTCTTGCAAAGTTCTTCACAAACACCAAGGAGAGGCTTTGAGAGAGTCTTCCCATGTTCTCTGAGGGTTTTAAAAACAAAGGAAGCTAAGAAACTCGTACTTCTATTATATAGAGCACCAACAGACCTAAACAAAAGATCTTGGCATATTCTGATCCTGTTGGTTGATTGGTTGGTCGATTGGACCAATCGACCACCCAGTCGACCAAGCCAGTCAACAAGGCCAAGACATAGAATTGAAGGTCCAAATCAAGTCCAAACCTAATGAACTTCTCCCAACACAACATATGACTTACCTAGTATAGAGAAATGCCTTCGAATCATGTCTAACTATACTTCAAGTCCATCAACTAGACTCATCTTCAACAAGGTGCAGTTTCCTTTCCAATTCTTAACAAGCTTCCAAGTATGGAACACCATCATCAACTTCCATGGGTTCCGGGTCAAATACCATGTCTTCTATTGAGAGGGTCCACAGAGACCACTTCCAACACTTCGGGACATTGGATCAACCCTAAGGGAAAGGTCTGACATGACTTCCTAAGATTTTCAAGGATAGCAACACTATATCAAGGTCAAACATTAAACAAACCTTTCTTCACCCAAAATAGATAGGGTGTCCTGGCTAGGTTTGGGCTGGATTTCACACATGGCCCTTAGAAAAAAAGGGAATAATCTCTAGTCGACTGAAAGAAGCCCACACTCATTAAGGCAGTATAAAATTTGGCGAACCAATTATGAGAAGCCTGCTTTAAACCATAAAGAGATTTGTGGAGGCGGAAAACAACATTCTCCCCCTTACAATGATAACCGGGAGGTAGAGTCATATATACTTCTTCATCAAGATCGCCATGTAAGAAGGCGTTATGGACGTCAAGTTCGTGAAGTGACCAATTGTTAATTCAGGCAAGAGCAAGCAAGACGCATACAGTAATTAGTTTGGCCACAGGAGCAAAAGTGTCATGAAAATCAACACCTTCAGTTTAGGTGTACCCTTTGGCCACCAAACATGCTTTGTATTGTTCAATAGAACCATCAGAGTGTGGTTTAATTTTGTAAACCCATTTACAACCAATGGCTTTCTTTTGAGGCGGCAAAGGAACAAGTGACCAAGTGTTATTAGTTCAAGAGCCTCAATCTCTGGCTACATAGCATCTTTCCAGTCAGGTGACAACATTGCTTTGGCAAAGCTAGTGGGTTCTTCATAGGAGAAAAGAGACCTAATAAAATTAAGATGAGAAGGTGAGACATTTTTATAAGATATAGAAGAATCAAGAGGAAGGAGTTTACCGGCATCTGAAGAAGATGATGTGGCATGAGTAGCCGAGCATATGTAGTCCTTCAAATGGGAGGGGGGATGATGCGACCAAGTGGAGCGACGTGGAAACAACACAGCTGGAGGTGGGGAAGGATTGTGTGGTGGGGTTGGCGGGTCTAGTGGCAGAGATGGAAAAACTGGGTTAGTTGGGATGGAAGAGGATTCAAAATCAGGAACTGGAATAAGGAGGGTAGGGTTAATAGATGAAGGGGAAGTCTTTAGGTGGTAAGGAAAAATATGTTCAATAAAAACAACGTCCCTACTTGTGTAAACCTTGTGAGAAGTGAGATAAAAAAATTTATAACCTTTCTGAGCAAAAGGGTACCCAATGAAAATTCCTAGAGAAGCACGGGGGTCAAATTTGTGAATTTCGGCCCTAACCTTAACCTGGAAACTCTATTTTTTTGTAGGTTTGAAGAGCTGAAGTAGAAGTGGAAGTCAACTATGGGCCATAATAGTAGAAGACATGGTGTCCGACTCTGAACCCATGGAGATTGACGATGGCGCCACATACTTGAAGACCTTGATGGATTTAGAAAAACACCTTGATGAAGAGAAGATTGGTTGATGACCTTAGAGCTTGGTTGGACATGATTTGAAGGCATTCCTCCATGCTAGGTGAGTTATAGATCATGTTGTGAGAAGCTCATTTGATTCTGATAAGAGTTAGGCCTTCATTTCCTTGATTCAGGCTTTGCTGACAGCCTGGGTCGACTGGGCCAATCAACCCAAGAAGACAGAATCTGTGCAAGATCCTCTGTTTAGGTTTATGTTGCTATATTTATATAGGACTTCGTATTTTTAGTTTTCCTTGCCTCCAAAACACCTAAAGAACGAAGGAAACTCCTCTCCAAGCCTCCATTAGTGTGGAAGAAGATCAACTCTTGCAACTTTCAAGCTTCCTCTCTTGTTCTTCAATCAAAGGTTAGTATTCACTCTTGCATGGTATTGATCTACTCTTACTATGATTTATTCTCTGAACTGAGATTATGAAGAAGATGTTGCATCTTTGCAATCATCTCTTCTACAATCTCCATTCATTCCTTCATGCTATGATCTTCATATTCAATCTTAACCATGATTCTTATATTTTCTTCATGAAACTATGATGATACTCTTATTATGATTTCTCTAGCATTATAGATGCATCTTCATGATTATTTATACCCTTGATTTACTGTTTTAATCTACTAGAATGAGATCTCATCATCCCTAGTTCTTCTCTTGAATTCATAGCTTGTTTTCATTGAAAATTATGATTTTATCAAATTAGAAAGTATGATTCTAAATTAGTAAGTATTGGTTTTTATCATTGTTTGATGTCTAAGCTATGCTAGTTAGTCTTAGATTACTGTGTTAGACATTCCCTCCAAGTTTTGTAGCATTTCGAATCTTGTAGAATAGGTTTCGGATCAAAAATCAGATTTTGGATGCGTACTATTCACTGGGTCGACTGCTTGGGTCGACTAGACCAATCGACCCAGCATGACAGCATAGGATTTCTTCGTCCATTTCTATTTGTTTGATATCTATTCTTTTATGACTGCTTCCTAATGATTCTTTAATGCTTGTTTAGGGTTTGTTTGCTAACTTTGGATTCATTCTCTTGTCCGTCCAGGATATCTTCGAATCTATTTAAGGTAAGGACAGTTGTTGCGATATTAACATAGATTGCGTGAATCCTAGTTTCTAAATTAGGAAACACCTAGAGTTGCTACTGATATTGTAGTTTCTAATTATGATATGAATGCTGTAAGTACAGTAGGATCTTACTTTTATATTTCCTTGATGTACTTGATCGTGTATGGACACTTACTCATGTATGTTGCTTATTCAACTGATCTTGTCTTTATGCATCCTTTCATATGATGTGATATCAATTGTGCAGGTTATGACTGAATTGGGATTGGGGAATGTCCTTTTGACATTTTTGTCCTTGGACATCAGTGGGAATAGTATGGGATATTTTCAATGGTGCCCTTTGATGCTTTCCCGGATTATTGGTTGTCATACCTAGGGCTGTCTAGCGGTGTTTGGCTAGGATGTCCCTATTATATCATACCCGATTCAAAAGGGTATTGAGACCGAACAACCCATGGTAGCAATGGGGATTCGTGGGTGCTCAAGACAAGTAACCAACCCGTGAGAGGACATGAATCACATTGTGGGGGCCATTCATTGGTAGGGTCGCATTTAGTAGACTTGGGCTCATGAACACTCACATAGCCAATCCATGAGAGGACATGAGAGCTTCCCGTCTACTATTTGTGGATGACCAATAGGGTTGATGAGTCCGTAGTCCGAGACTATGCTTGTGAAACCCAGCCCTAACCTAACCCTGACCTTGACCCGGTAACCCGGTTGTTTTTAGGTCCGAAGACCCAGAGTAAAGAAAGAAGCCAACTATGGGCCATCTCAGTAGAAGACATGGTGTTTGACTCTGAACCCATGGATGTTGTTGATGGAGTTCCATACTTGGATGTCTGTGTAGATTTGGAAAGGAAGCTGTAGCTGTCTGAAGATGAGATTA
This sequence comes from Hakea prostrata, assembly GCF_041222555.1. Lineage (NCBI taxonomy): Eukaryota > Viridiplantae > Streptophyta > Magnoliopsida > Proteales > Proteaceae > Hakea > Hakea prostrata. The sequence continues at coordinate 14,919,096 of NC_142601.1, forward strand.
GTTGAAGGACTTGGAGTATTATCTGACTTGGTTTGGAGGTATTTCCTTACACTTGACATGTCACTTGATGTGTATGCAAAAGCCCATAAGGTTTAAAGCCCATTTGATCCTCCAAATCCCTGATTATTCCTTATTGTCTGCCTTGGTCGACTCCTTGGTCGAGTGGGCACTCGACCAAGCACTCGACCAAAGGAGTGTGAAATCCGAGAATTTGTAATTTTAGGGTTTTTCACTTTTATTTAAACCCTACTTCGTATTTCTTTGTTACGGCTGCCTCCTAAACACTTTGTGAACGTGAGAACACCTCTCCGAAACTCTCTTTGGTGATTTCGAAGACTCCTCTCTGAGATCTGAAGCCTCTCATCGCTGTTCTTACAATTCAAGGTTAGTAATCGCTTCAACATTGCGAATATCTTTTCTTCGATCTTGTTCTTGATTGAGATCAGGAAGTAGATGCTGCATCCTTGCAACCATCCCTTCGTGATCTCCTTCGTTTCTTTGAGATCTATGATCATCATCATGATCTCAACCCTAACCGTATATTTCTCTGGAAACCCTAACCCTTGCTTGATTTCTGGAAAACTTTGGTGACCTCCCATGCGAGGGAAACCTCATGGGTAATGTTTCTATTAACCTAAACTATAATTTCTATGATTTTCTTGTTATAATTGGCAAATCATTAATTCCCTTTCATTCTGTGATCATAACCTTTCCTGGGGAGCCATAAAGGTTGAAACCCTAATTTCTTGGGTTAAATCAAGAACCCAATTTTTTTTACCATGATTTGATGTTTTTATCTTCCCATATGATTCTAATACATCCTAGGAAGTTCCCCTTCGAATTTCGGATCAATCAGACTTCAAAAGATGAAGTTATGGCCAAAGCAGTCTGTACAATTTTCAGATCTTGACTTGCTTGGTCGCCAGCCGATCTACCAAGCACTCGACCAAAGGAGTCAGTAGCTTCGTTTTTCGCCCGATTTGATTCATTTGCTCTCTGATCTTTTAGGCATCCTTCCTAATGTTGTATCTATGGTTATTAGGAGTTTATTTGCTAAGTTTGGAGTTGCTCACTTTGATCTTTGGATCATCTTCTTCGATAATCAAGGTAAGGACAGTTATTTCCTTAACTACATAGATTGCTTGTTCTCTGGTTTCTACCTTATGAAACTATAAGATTACTTACTTGTTATTGTAATTTAATTCTGATCTCTTCTTGTGAGAACAGTAGCACTTGTTTATATTATCTTTTTCATTATTCATGTTATATGAATTACTTATTATTACCTAATCTGATTTTGCTTTTACATTCTCTTGTATATGATGAACTGTTGGTTGTATATGTCATGACTAATCTGAGAATGTGTTTGCTTAAGTTTGGTTTGGGATTGGGGAGTGTCCTTTTGACACTTCTATCCTTGGACATCGGAGGGAATAGTATGGGATGTTCTCCGAAGATGCCCATCGACGCTTTCCCGAATCATTGGTTGTCATACCTAGGGATGTCTAGCAGTGTTTGGCTAGGATATACCCCTGTTATATCAGACCTGAATCGGAAGGGTATTGAGACCGAACGACCCGTGGTAGCAATGTCATTCACGGGTGCTCAAGACCGGTAACCAACCCATGAGAGGACGGGAATCATATTGTGGGGGCCATTTATTGGAGGGTTGCATATGGCTAGACTTGGGCTCATGGGCGCTCAAGACCGGTAACCAACCCGTGAGAGGACATGAGAGCTTCTCGTTTACCATATGTGGATAACCGATAGGGTTGATGAGTCCGTATTCCGAGTTGGTCGGTGCCATAGGATACGCTGACTCTAGTGCGAAGGATACCGGAAAGGATCGTCAGGGACGAGGAATGGACGTATCTGAAACTGAGATGATATAACTGACTAGATGACTTGCATTGGGCTAGGCTTTTCCCTGACATGCGCCGGTACTTATGCCAAATGGTTGTGAGAGTGTGTGTTAACTAAATCCCCTACCATGGTTTGATGAGGACTTTACCCAATTACCCGGCAGACCCAAGATGCCAGGATGGCTGAGGGGGAGTGACTGACCTACCCAAAGAAGTACGGTGCTATGACTTAAAGCATGTCTACCATAGAGACCAGCATACATAGAGTTTAGATGCATTCATACTTTATCTGTTTCATATTGCATTGCATCATGTTATGTTTTGTCACCTGTTATCTATGATGTTATGGATTAACTTGCCTTACTGAGTTTCTTCGAAACTCATTCCTTTTTGTATACTTTCTTGTTAGATTATCCTATAGGTACAGATTATTATGACGAGCAGTACAGTGAAGCGCAAGCCGATGAAGCGTATTACACGCAAGGTACTGGCGACGATCAAAATTACTCTGATGATCCCCCGGCGGATCAAGCTGCGTACTACTTTTGAAAACAACTTAGAGTTAAAAAAGATTCATTGGGTTGATGAAGTCCACACTTATGAAGACGTTATCAATAGACTAGAAGACTCTTGTTCCTAGTTTATTTCTTAGTCCAATTGTTTTAGTTGAAATTTCCTTTTTGACTTTCATACTGCGTTCCGCTATGTTTGTGGAGTGAGTTTCCGCCTCACTTTACTTCTTTTGATATCTTCGGATATCTGGTATCATTTTCCGCACTCTGATTATATTATTTATTCATTTCTTAAGTTAAACCTTTTGTTTATAATATTTAAACCTTGATTATTTCCTGTTTATGATTATGTTATTGTATATGTGGGAGGATGATTTCCTCGATACTTGATCTTCAGGGCTGTGGATCACACTCCCGGGTATGCCAGTTAGGGTACCGGCTGGGGGGATGTGACAATGCTAACTCTAGTGTGAAGGATACCGGAAAGGATAGCCCAGGGCGAGGAATGGACGTATCTGGATCTGAGTTGATATAACCAAGTAGATGACTTGCATTTGGCTAGGCTTTACCCTGACATGCACCAATACTTGGACCAAATGGTGATGTGAGAGAGAGGTGACCTAAACCCCAGCCATAGAATGTCCAAGAGGGATGCAAGACCCAACTACCACAAGCAAAGCCCAAGATACTAAGATGGTTGAGGGAGAGTGAATGACCTTCCCAAAGAAGTATGGTGCTATGACCTAAAGCATGTTTGCCTATAGAGACCAGCATACATAGAGTTAGACTCATACATGCATTGTTTGTCTCATATCATTTTGCATCATGCTATGTTCTGTTATCATGTTATTTATGTTGTTATGGAATAACTTGCCTTGCTGAGTTCTCTTGAACTCACTCCTTTCTCGCAAATATCTTTTGTTAGATTATCCTACATGTATAGATGACTATGACGGCCAGTACGAGGAAGCGCAAGCTGAAGAAGCGTACTACACGCAAGGTGTTGGCAATTATGAAGATCTCGGTGATGATCCCTCGTGTGATCACACTACGTACCAAGATTAACCCTACCGTGGAGTGGGAGCATCCGTGCTTAATTTTTGAAGTTTATGTTTATGAAGACGTTCTTTATAAAGTATAATAAACTCTAGGTTAGTTTGATTACTTCTTTCTTTCTTTTCTTTGGAATTGGTTGTAATCTTCTTTTGATCTTCGAACTACATTACCGTTGTAACCGTGGAGTGAGATTCCGTCTCTCTACATTTTGATTATATATATATTGGTATCATTTCCCCACTGATGTTATTTCGTTTCTTTGCTTTGATCTACTAATTAATATTGATAACCTTAATTTAATATTATTCTTGATTTTATTATTGTGAATGTGGGAGGTTGATTTCCTCGATACTGATCTTCGGGATTGTGGATCACACACTCGGGTATGCCAGGTTAGGGTACCGGCTAGGTGGATGTGACAAAATTTGTGCTTGATGGTGAAATGGTTGTGTCCATAACACAAACAACCAAAAGTACGAAGATGAGCATAGGTGGGGGTTTTATTAAAAAGAAATTCAAAAGGAGTTTTCTCTTTTAAGAGTTTGGTAGGCAACCTATTAATAATGTGTGTGGCCATAAGAATGCAATCATCCCAAAAATCTTGTGGAAGATTGGCCTGAAATAAAAGGGCCCGACCAACATCGAGTAGGTGCCAATGTTTGCATTCAACAACACCATTTTGTTGTGGGGTGTCAACACAACTATGTTCATGGAAAACTCCATGGTTGGAAGAAAAAAAATGAGGTGGTGGAGTGATTAAAAAATTCACGAGCATATCAGTGCGAATTTTTTTAATTTGAAAATTGAATTGAGTTTTGACCATTGCAAAAAAAATCATGCAAATAAGACCAAGTGTCAGATTTGAAGTTCATTAGAAAAACCCAAGTATAGCGAGAATAGTCATCCACAATAGTCAAAAAATATTTAGCACCACATATGGAAAGAATATAATAAGGACCCCAAACATCGCAATGTATTAAATCAAAAAAAGATAAAGTGTATATGGAACTAGATGGGAAAGGTAGCCGGGATTGTTTTGCCAAAGGGAAAACAGTGCAAACACATTTATTAGAAACGGAAATGCAAGAATTAAAACATGATAAAGAATTAGTAATGTTGCGAGATGGGTGGCCTAAGCGCCAATGCCACACATCAAAGGAGTGGGAATGAGTAGATGAGGCTGCAACAATGGAGGGGAGCAACTCCAAATAATATAAGCCATTATGCTCTTTATCCAATCCAATCATCTTCTTCGTTGGTAAGTCCTGAAAGACACAATGATGAGGAAAAAATGTTACTAAACAATTGAGAGCTTTATTGATTTGACTAACGGATAATAAATTAAACGAAATGAAAGAACATGTAAGACATTATTAAGAGAGATGGAGGTGGTGGGGGTGCAAGTCCCTAAATGGGACACAGGGGTTGTTTCACCATTGGGTAATGTAATCGGAGATGTATAAGGAACTACCGTATCAATGTTAAAGAAATGTAATTTAGAAACCATATGAAAATTTGCCCCAGAATCTATAACACATGGGGAAGGGGAATTACCTGCAGCATTTACTAAAGGAGTGGGATTACCCGATTCGATCAGTACCAATAATTGATGATACTGCGCTGAAGTAAAAGAAGGGGCAGAATTTGATCCTGGGTTGATGGCTCCAAAGGATCGAGCGGAGAGTCCAAATGATGTTGATTTAATGTGTGTATTGTTGCTCTTAGAAGGATAACAGTGTTTCTTAAAACAACGGGAATCTGAATGGCTGTCCATGCCACAAGAATCACAGTGATACATAGGTTTCTTACCATTTTTAGAATGTGTACGAAGAGCAGTGGCTGCAAGGGCAAATTGATGCAATGATGGATTCGGTAACTCATGGAAGGAGCCATGACGCTCCTCTTGCAATAGAAGAGAATAAGCACAATTGATATTAGACAAGGATTCCATTAAAAGGAGTTGACTCCGAACAGAAGAATAAGAATCATTGAGGCCCATTAAAAATTCAAGTGATCCTGTTGGTGAAGATCAATGTGTTTTGACAAGAGACCACAAGTGCAGGGCGGGAACGAATTGTATGAGTCGACTTCGTCCCAAAAACCCTTGAAAATAGTATAATAAGATGCCAAAGAAGAGGTTCCTTGATGATGATTAGAAATGCTACGTCGGATCTCAAAAATTCGTGGAGCATTTTTTTGAGAAAAACGATCACGAAGATCATCCCAAAGCTCGTGGGCAGTAGAGATTAAGAGAATGCTATTAGCAATATCAGGTGAGAGAGCATTTAGAAACCAAGAAAGGACCATGATGTTGCATCTTGTCCATGCTTGAAGCTCCAAAGAATCAACGGTGGGTTTAAGCAAGGAGCCATCGACAAAAGCAAGCTTATGTTTGGCTTTAAGAGCCATCCGCATTGCACGATTCCAAGTGGGATAATTGTTGCCGAATAAAAGCTGCGTGACGAGTATAGCACCAAGATTATCCGAATGATGTAGAAAATATGGAGAAGATCCATCAAAGTGGATGGAAACAACATTATTGGAAGCAACAACAGCTGTATCAAGAGCATTGAAAGACGGATCCATCATTGTAAAGGCAGTGGAAAGAAAACAACAATGTAGGGATCGTTCACTGCTCTTGAAAAAAAAAATTAACTTCACTTGAAAAGGTTTGGATCGTCCTAAACTGATAACATGTTAAGAAGATTTTGTGTAGAAGTGATTTTGTATTACCTCTTAATGTGTATATATAATACAATCAAGTAAAGAATAAAATAAACGTGGCATGTTGTACATAAGGAAAGAAATTATTTGCAACGGTCATATTATGGCTAATAATCTAAGTTCTCATTTTCATCCAATAGTTGAAGTGTATCCTTATATATAAAACCTTTTACCTCTAAACAGCCCTAAAATGCTAAAAAATCTATTGGCAATCAAAGGCTCCTAAACCAGGTACTTCTTATCGAATTTTTTGGTCAGAAGAGAAACTCACTTGAATGAGAGACTTCTACAACGAACTTGAGTGGAAAAAGCCACCAAACTTTAGACTATTTTAGACGCGATGAACCAAATGCGAGGAAATCCGCAAACAAAATTTCTTTCTTATTGAAGAAATACAAATTGATTGATGAACTCCAGTAGCAAATTGATAGGAAACTAATGCAAGGCATTTGTTTAAGCAATCCAGCGAGTTGGGGTTCCCATTGAATGGGAACTAATGCAAGGCAGTCCGAGAAGATGGTAATAAGTTGAATGTTTGATGCCTTTGCCAAGAAGAGTGCATCTCTACAAGCCTCTGCCCCCATTACCGAAGCTGAAAAAGTTGTTCACTATTTACATTTTGCTGCAATGAAGGGTTCCCCTAGTTCCCATATAATTTAACCATGCCCTTCCTCCTTGGTGAGAAATCTATTGCCAAGCATCTATTAGGGATAATGGATGCACAACCACGAACAGAGAAGAACACAAGCAAAGCACACAAGGGGAATTTAACGTGGTTCGGCAAAACCCTGCCTACGTCCACCAGAGAGAAAAAGAGTTTCACTATTTCCAGGAAACCTCACACCACTCTCACATCCACAAAGTATTACCCTTTGCTTCCATGTCTACTAGGTTATCCCACAGAGACTATTTATAGGGAAACCTAAAACCCTAATCCCAATGTAATTACAAGTTTACCCCAGTACTAGTAATTGACCCAAACCCTGTTTCAATTACAAATACAACCAAAACCATAATTACATGGACCCACAAAATACAAGACACCCAACCCAACAATCTCCACCTTGGCTTGAATTCTGTGAACCACCTTGAAGAAAACTGTTGATGATGTCTCTCTGCAATCACCAGTCTATGTGTATCCACCACACCTTACCACATGGTCCACATCCTCTTCAGGGATGCTTTTGTTACTGCCATCACTAAACTAGCATGGCGCACACCCCCCACTTGGTGTGAAACCCAGCCCTAACCTTAACCTGGATACTCTTTTGTCTGTAGGTCCGAAGACCCAAAGTAGAAGTGAAAGTCAACTATGGGCCATATCAGTGGAAGATATAGTGTTCGACTCAGAACCTATGGAGATTGAAGATGATACCCCATACTTGAAGACAGTGTTGGATATAGAAAAGAGACTAAGCCTTGATGAAGAGAAGATTGGTTGATGACTTTAGAGCTTGGTGGGATATGATTTAAAGCCATTTTTCCATGCTAGGTAAGTTATAGAATATGTGTTTAAAGTTTCGTTTGATTCCGAGTAGTGGAAGGCCCTCAAATCCTGTCTTTGGATTTCGCTGTTTGCCTGGGTCGACTGAGCCAAGCTACCCAGCCAATCGACCCAGAGATGTTGAACTAGAGTAGAATCTTTTGTTTAGGTTATGTTGCTATATATACCCCCCATGACTTCGTGATTTTAGTATCCCTAGCCTCCAAAACACTTAGAGAACGAAGGGAAACCATCTCCAAGCCTCCAAAAGTGTAGAAGAAGATCTAATCTTGCAAACTTGCTAGTTCTCTCTCTTGTTCTTCAATCAAAGGTTAGTATTCAATCTTTTGTGTTCTTGATTCATTCTTTCCATGATCACTCTCATCTTTGAACTGAGATTATGATGAAGATGCTGCAACCTTGTAGTCATATCTTTACAATCTCTTTTCATTTTCTTGTGCCATGATCATCTTATTCATTCTTTATATGATTTTTATGATTTCTTCTTAAACTATGATCATATTCTTATTTTGATTTATTCTCGCATTATAGATGCTTCTCTATGATTATTCATACCTCTGATTTACTGTGTTCTTGTACTAGAATGAGATCTTATCATCTCTAGTTCATCTCTTTCGTTCATAGCATGTTTCCAATGGAAACCATGATTTTTACCAAAATAGAAACTATGATTTCAAATTAGTAAGTAATGGTTTTAATGGTTGTTTGATGTCCAAATTATGCTTTTTAGTCTTAGACTACTGTGTTAGACATTCTCTCCAAGTTTTGTCGCATTCCGGATTGTGTAGCATAGGTTTCAGATCAAGATTCTATTCTTGGATTCGGGTTTGCTTTTGGGCAGATTGCTGGGTCGACTTGACTCAGTCAACCCATCCAATCAACCCACAAGAACAGAATCTGATTTCTTCGTCCGATTCGATTCGATTGATGCTTATTCTTTTAGGACTACTTCCTAATGATTGTGTGATGCTATTCTAGGGTTTGTTTGCTAACTTTGGATTCATCCTCTTGTCCGTCCGGAATATATTCGAATCTATTTAAGGTAAGGAAAGTTGTTACCATATTAACATAGATTGCATAGATTTAGTTTCTAATTTGGGAACTACTTAGATTTGCTATTATTATGTTAGTTTCTATTATGATATGAATGTTGTAAGTATAGTAGGATCTTATTTCCTTATTTACTTTATGTTCTTAGATCATGTATGAATACTTATTCATGTATGTTGCTTATTTATTTAATCTTGTCTTATTATACTCTTTCATATGATGAGATATCTGTCATAGATGATATGACTGATTATGATTGTGATTGTTTAAGTATGATTTGGGATTGGGGAATGTCCTTATGACATTTTTGTCCTTGGACCTCATTGGGAGTAGTATGGGATATTTCCAATGTTTCCCTTTGACACTTTCCCAAATTATTGGCTTTCTTACCTAGGACTTGTCTAGCAGTGTTTGGCTAGGATATTCCCTGTTATATCAGACCCGATTCGGAAGGGTATTGAGACCAAACGACCAGTGGTAGCAATGGGGATTTATAGGGGCTCAAGACCGGTAACCAACCCGTGAGGGGACATGAATCACATTGTGGGGGCCATGTATGGGTAGAGTTGCATATGGATAGACTTGGGCTCATGGGCATTCAAGACCAGTAACCAACCCAGGAGAAGACATGAGAGCTTCCCGTTTACTATATATGTGGATGACCTATAGGGTTGATGAGTCCGTAGTCTGGGACTATGCTAACTCTAGTGTGAAGGATACCGGAAAGGATCGCCAGGGGCGAGGAATGGACGTATCTGGATCTGAGTTGATGTAACTAAGTAGAAGATTTGCATTGGGCTAGGCTTTACCTTGACATGCGCTAATACTTAGACGAATGGTGATGTGAGAGAGAGGTGACCTAAACCCCTAACCAAGGAATGTCCAAGAAGGATGCAAGACCCAACTACCACCGGCAGACCCAAGATGCTAAGATGGCTGAGGGGGAGTGATTGACCTTCCCAAAGAAGTATGGTGCTATGACTTAAAGCATGTCTACCTATAGACCAGCATACATAAAGTTAGATTCAGACATGCATTGTCTGTCTCATATCATATCACATAATGCTTTGCTTATGTTATCATGTTATTTATGCTATTATGGAATAACTTGTATTGCTGAGTTTCTTTTGAAACTCACTCCTTTTGTACAACATCTTTTGTTAGATTATTCTGCAGGCCTTGATGACTATGAAGCACAATATGAAGAAGGGCAAGATGAAGAAGCGTACCACACGCAAGGTGTTGGCAACTATGAAGATTACATTGAAGAATCCTCGAGTGGTCTCACTTGTTACCAAGATTAGCCCTACTATGGAGTGGGAGCGTCTGAGCGTAATTGATGAAGTCTATGTTTATGAAGACATTCTTTATAAATTAGAATAGATCTTAGCTTAGTTAGATTATATCTTTCTTTCTTGTCTTTAGAATCAGTTGTAATCTCCTTTGACTTTCGATCTACATTCCGCTGTACTCGTGGAGTGTGATTCCGCCTCACTCTATATTTGATTTTATATATCTATTGGTATCTTTTCCGCACTCTGATGATTATCCCATTACTTTACTTTGATTCATTTGAATAATATTGTTAACCTTGATTTAGTCTTGTTCTTGATTATATTGTTGTGAATGTGGGAGGTTGATTTTACTAACTATTGGATCTTGTGGACTGTGGATCACACACTCGGGTATGCCAGATAGGGTACCGGCTGGGTGGATGTGACACTTGGGGGGTCCCGTATAGCTCATCGCCACTATATGACGTGACATGGCTCCATCTCTCTTGTCACAACCGGCTTCGAGAGATCACTACCACTCACCAAATCCAACGCGAAAGTCACTCGCTTCTTTCCAAATTTGCCCTTGTTTTGCGCCTGAACAACCTGCAAATTCTGTCTACCTGTACCCCTTGCCAAAGTGTCAACTAGAGTTCCACCTGTTTCAACACTCCCTGCAAGCCTGTACAACTTATTAATCATCTTTCCTCGCATCACAACCATTGATCCCCTTGAAACCTTGAGAACTCCACCTTCAGATGACCATCTGAAACCTTTAGAATCTAGAGTACTCAATGAAATCAGATTCTTCCTTAGATCTGGCACATGTCTAACCCCAGTCAAAGTTTGCACAATCCCATCAAATATGCGATTCAGCACAGTCCCAACTCCGACAACCTTGCTTTCTGCATTATTTTCCATCTTGACTGTACCACCTTCACATGCATAATATGTAGCAAACGATTCCCGTCTTAAACACATGTGAAAAGAACACCCCGGAATCTAAAATCCAATCCGGAAGTATTCAAACTCGATGATGAAGTCAGAAGGATATCATCTCCTCCATCATCGCTCAATAAGACAGCAATAGATGATTCATCACTCTCCCCGTCCTTCATTTTCCTATCCTCCTGGCGCCTTAGACAATCTTTCCTTATATGACCTTCCTCTTTGTAATAGTAACAAGTTACTTTGCGACCAGCAGACTTTGAGCGACCCCTTGACTTGCTAGACCCCTCCATTCTCCCATTTGATCTTCCTCTACTATGACCACCCCTTACAACCAAGGCACTACTTTCATCTGACTCCCTATCACCACTATTTTTCCACCGTGTTTCATTCATCAATAATGCAGTAATAACATCGTCAAGTTTCAAAGTATCCTTACCAAAAAGTAATGTGGTCACAATGTGATCAAATGACTGAGGCAATGATGCCAACAAAAGTAACGCCTTGTCTTCCTCCTTGATCTCCTCATCAAGAGCCGACAACTCCGTCAAAATCCTGTTGAACTCATTCAGGTGCTTGTCAAAATTTGCTCCCTCTAACAATTGAATGCCATATAACTGTTTCTTTAAAAAGAACCGATTTGTCAACGACTTGGACTTGTACTTGCTCTCCAACTTTGCCCAGACTTCCTCTAGATCCGCCACCCCGATGACTTCACGAAGAACATTATCCGCAAGATACAACTGGATCGTACTATTTGCTAGATCCCTCAACTCTTGCCAATCATCTTCCTTCATCACCTCTGGCTTTTCCGAATTTTTTTCTAAGAGCCTTAACAGTCCCTTCCCGCGTAAGGATGTTCTTCACCCGTTGTTGCCACAAGGTGAAATCGTTATGACCATTAAAGAGTTCTATGGAGAAATTAGAACTCTTCACCGCGTATTGATTTGTGCCCTTCATACTCGTCAACAACCCAAAAATCTTGTTTGTTAACCTCCGTACGAACTCACAAAATCAATACCAACGGGGTGAAATCTCCTCAATCCGTCACTTTCACTGAGTCCGGAAGGCCCAAAATCCTTAGGAACACTTAACTCCGTACAAAATACATTCACACAAAATCCTGTGGAAACAACTTGTACGATACGATCCGATAATACAAAAAAAACAAAAAAAATATCCTTTTTTTCGTCTTTTTCCCCAACAACTGAATTCTTTTTTTTCTTTGTTACGTTCCACCTTTTTTAACGTTTCTCCCCTCAACTTTTTCAATTATTTTTTTCCAAAGCAATGTCATCATTGTATACAAAAAATATTTTCTTCCCGCGGCCAACACCCCTGGCTGTCGCAACTTTTTTTTCTTTAATCCACAATCTTAAATGAAGATCGTCATTCATTTTTTTTTTTTTTAACCAAATCTAATCCAATCAAGCTACAAAAAAAAAAAAAAAAAAAAAAACTTTACGATTCTAGATCTAGAATCGTACTTTCAATCAATTCGTCAAAGTCTTCTCCATTCTCCTAGCACTTATCCTCTCTTTTCTGGATCTTCGCACACCTCAGGCGACGATCCACCGAACCTCGCTCTGGTACCACTTGTTAGGGAGAATGGATGCACAAACATGAATAGAGAAGAACACAAGCAAAGCACACAAGGAAAATTTAACGTGGTTCGGCAAAACCCTGCCTACGTCCACCAGAGAGAAAAGGAGTTTTACTATTTCCAGGAAACCTCACACCACTCTCACACCCACAAAGTATTACCCTTTGCTTTCGTGTCTACTAGGTTATCCCACAAAGAATATTTATAGGGAAACCTAAAACCCTAATCCCAATGTAATTACAAGTTTACCCCAATACTAGTAATTGATTCAAACCATGTTTCAATTACAAATATAATCAAAACCATAATTATATGGACCCACAGAATACAAGACATCCAAACCCAACAACATCATTGGCATGTATTATGTGGGTTCATATAATATATCAATTCTTTTGTCACATAGGGCCAAATCTTATATTTCAATCTCCAAGGGTCGCAAACAAAGTGGAGAGTGATGATTTCTGAAACCAAAAAAATTATGTCTGCCTCAAGTAAACCAAAAAAAATCTATCTCTCTCAAGTAACTCATTATAAGTGACGGTAAATTCATGAGTTAATTATTATAAATTTAAAGGTAGGATTTTTTTTTTCTCTAAAATTGAGGATCGTCTGGACCAGTATACACACATCTCGATTACTTCCTAAGGAGGATAACTTTATATCTATTTAGATATATAGTGAGGTGTCACTCCTAGCTTAACGACGATTTAAAATCTCCAACTCATACTATGAGACGGTTTTTGCTAAGTTAACCCTTCGAAATTGGTGGATACTCATTTTTAAAAGCTAAGCACAAGATATATAGTTAACTCTTCTCATGGTTAATTAAAAATTTGGCTAACAAGAAAAAGTGAATTTGAATACAAATTTGATTAAAAATTGGATTAAGTTGAAAAAAATTTGTTGTGCCTAAGATTCTTTTATCAACCCAACTGGCATTTTACTTTCTGGCAATTATTTTGTCTTTGTCTTCACCTACTTGTAAGTGAAACAACTGTTTGGGCAGTAATATATTTTAAGTGACTAAGTAGAAGACAAGGGTAAGATATTTTAAGGGACCAAATGGAAGATATAAACAAAGAAAGACAAAAAATGAATGCTGTCTTGTTAGAAGCCAATATATATTGAGAAATGTCTTAGGACCACAAGATCAGCCACTTGAAGGATCTTTCAAGTCCTCCTTTTCCTTTTTTAAGTCTTATGACAACAAATTTTTGATTGAATTTCCCTTACCAAGTGTTAAATAAGTCCTTGTCTAAATTACTCTATTCACAATCTAGTTTTGTCTTCTTAGGTTTATATATTTATGTTTTTTTTTCTTTTTACTTTTTTTCTCGTCTTGCTTCTCTTGTATTTTCTGAGAAACTAACAATGTGACTTACTCATTGTATAGAAAAATCTTCAATAGATATGTAATTTACTTGAATTTATAGTGAAATAGGCCCTGCACTGTATTCTAAGAAAACTCATAAAACGGAGACTGAAATATTGAACACTACAGCGTGTTTGAGTGAATATACTTGGGAACAACATCTCCATGAGTTAAATTCATGTGTAGATTGTTAGGTTTATCATAGGTAATATATGGGCTTGGATTAATTAATGGGGTTAATAATTGATAAGAGTCTCAACACATTGAGTCGATGCACTACCATATGTTTGAGATGGGCCAAATGTGGACTAGGGTTTGAGATTGCTATTATAAATAGTTATGATGGGGTCTCTCCAATCTCTCAAGTTCTTTTATTATCTTCTCTCTCTCTACAAGGAAGAGGTACAGTAAAAGGACAAGGAAATTGGAAAAGGTTTCGTCATTCTGCAGATTTAGTATTCAAGGTTTGTATCAATCTTCTTCAATATACGTCTGGTATAAGGTATGTCATTTCTTGGCTGGATTTTTTCAATCTATCCAAAAAGTTCATTTTCATCTAGATGCTCTCCCCATGATACTTTCCAACCTGATACAAAATGATGCCAGCAAAAAAAAATTATTATAGATTGTAATCTTGTTTGTCTCTTTATTTTTTTTAAATAAATAAAGCTACGTTACTTTTTAAAAAAAAACTTACCTAAAATGAAAGGTGATGGAATACTTCAGTTTTAGAGAACCTGGGAAGGTCTCATTCTTTGTGAAAGAATTTGTAAATTACTTCCTTCACAAATACAAAATACTATCTTGTCATTATGACATGCTTCATCACCCGTAAAAAATTACAACTACAAATTTTGAAAAGACAAAATTATCCCTATCATGGTATGAAATTCTATTATAACCTTACAATTTAAAAAACGAATTCCTCTTAAACTAAGAAGAGAATTTAAATATAAATAATACTAATCCTAAAATCAAGCAACATTATAATACCCGTTTGGTTGTAATACGGAGAAAATATGATCGAATTTGATTCATTTTTTGTTCGACCCTCGACTCCGGTCGGGACGAAGGGAATCGACTCGCTTCCTAGCGAGTCGGGTCCATAAGGTAGCTTGCTGATGAAGAAAACTAAATCAGCTACAAGCACGCCCTAATCCAATACTTTTGGAGTAGATTAATTAACCTAATAATGGCTAGCGAATTCAGGCGGCTGTCACTCATCACTATCATATGGATAACCTTCAGATAACAGTCGAGTTATCCTAGGAGTCCTCTACTAGTCCAAACTAGTAGAAGTCTATCACTCAACGGATCTATCTGTTAAGATCCAACAATTACCCGAAGAAAGCTCAAATATATCCAACGAAGAAGATTCTAAGGTACACTCTATATAAGACATTACCTCCCCACAAAGGAAAAAAGGACGAAAACACTCAGATGTTTACTATCTGAATCGTATTCTTGTTATTCATTCCTTAGCTCTATGCTCTAGCAAAGTCGTTTGTGATTAAGTTCATCAATTGACTTAGCCTTCGGAGGTGGACTCCCGATCCCAGCGGTCGGGCCACATCGACGTTTTATTTTGCAGGTCATTATCAGGAGATCTAAAGACTGAACAGATTTTGGACGCATCAGGTTGTGAAAATCTCTAAATTCATGAAATCTAGAGATTTATCTTTTTACACTAAAAATATGAATCTGTAGATTTATGAGTATGGGGTGAAATCCAGAGATTTCATCCCTACTATAAAAACACTAAACATTTGCACATTTACAAAAATCACAGATGAATCCACATATGCCATTCCACATATTTGGTTAACCAAACAGTTAATTTTATAAATTATGACTCCATAAATTTGAAATCTATAGATTTGAAATCGTCAGACTCATGTAACCAAACATGGCCTTAGGAAATTGATTTTATATTCTTTCTATTAGTTCTTTTAATTAAAAAAAAAATACCACTTCCTTAATGTTTTTTGTTATTTATATAATGTAGCTTACTAGCATTTGAAAGAGAGATATAATTAAGAAAAGTGTTAACAACTAATTACTATACTTTTAAGAAAAAAGGGTGGTTCTTGTTCACATTTAGGAGAGATCGATGTAATCGATCAAAGAAGTGTTTTTATTTTCGATAGTCAACAAAAGAAAAGAAAGATTAGTTAAAATAAGATAGAGATTAGGTTTTTTATTTAAAGGCAACAGCATCTGCTTTCCACCTTCTAATTGATTTTAATTTTATTTTGGACTTGACCTTTTGGATATTGTCAAGGTTCCCATGCTAAACATCTCAATAATCATCAATCCTTATACATGCTAGAAAGCTAAAGTAGTGATTTTGCCATTGAAAATTATCCGGCTGCATGGCTTGCTTTCTTCTTATTCTTTTCTACATTTATGTCAACTTCATGGAAAATTTTGAAGGGAAAACGTACTTATCCAAATACATAATTGTATATGGATTCTTAGGTAGTAGTCCTAGATTTTATTTTATTTTATTTTATTTTATTTTATTTTATTGAAATAGAAGTTCTTTTAGACCAGTTTATTTGTTGCACGTTAACTAATTCTCGACAATGTAAATTTGTATAGAACAAAAAAACTAGGTTTTTTTGGCAAGGAGATAAGTTTTTATGATTATGAAAGATATTTGAATTATTGACTTCTTACTATGAAGTGTTGATCTTTGTCAATTAAGTCAATTACTTTGGATTAGACTATGTTTTTTTTTTTTTTTTTTTAAAGATAAGAATTCTTCATCTAGTAAATTTATGTTCATATAGAATCTACCAAAGTGGGCCCCACCACAATATCAGAATGGGTGTAGCAGTGAATACGGATGATATTATACAAATTTGCCCTTCCAGTACTCCTTAAAAAGTGGATTTTTAGAATTTATTATTACATGTTATGAAATTAAATAGGATAACAAATACATAATGTAGTAGGGTTTATTACATTTAATGACTTGTTATGGTCTATGGATGAACAAAAATGTTAAATACATAAACCATTGGTAGAGTGTGGTGTCACAAAATACATGTTATCATTGTCATCTATACCATACAATCGATATGATATTAATATTGATTTGGTGCAAAATCAATATTCACATCTATTCTCGTGAAGAATAAGAATTATGATACTTTCATCTCCGTATGTCAAAGAAAAAAAAATAACAAAAGTTTACTTAGATCTATCTATACGTATAAATTGTCAATCTGAAGAGTGATGAGACGAAAGCTAGCTTTCTCCTGTTAAGATACTGACTCTGCTGGTTAATTCCTGCTGCAATTACTACTCTAAATTAAGTAACAACAAAGCTTCCAGCTCCATCACTATATATAAAGAGCAAATTGATTAATTTCCCACCCTAGCTAGCTCTACTTAACCATTACATGACGATGGCTGTGATAGGAACTGCATGGTCAACTCGTTTTAATTTGTCATTTTCCAATCCAATGTATCGAGTCACAGCACTTCAAAACCATTTGATTTGCCGATTCACAACTTGGTTTTCTTTTTCTGTTTGTCTGTTTTTTCATCTTTCTCGTCTCACTGGCCAATTTGTTAACTATTCTACTTCTTTTACCCATCAACATCAAACGCCTTATAAGAAGATCATGATAGGAACCCGTTCAGAAAGGAACACAACACAACTTGGAAAACAAGTTGGGTTCCAGCTTTTCACTCTCCTCAGCTCTTCTTCTGGACCGTCCATTCACTGCTCCAGTCAGATTCTTTATACTTTTTATTGGTTCTCCATGCATGCGTTCAATATAAAATCCACGCAAAATGAATTTGAACGCTAGCTAGGTTTAAGATAAGGAATTTTCTTTCTCTCTCTTTCTTTCTTCTAAATATTAATGAAAGAAAATGGGAAACTTAATATGTACGTGTGTTTGGTAACAATCCATTCCAAAATATCAATTCTTACGGAATTGCTTGGGTCATGCGCATTAACAGTTAAACCGAAATTTCTGACCGTTAGATCCGAAATCTCAGATAAATTGAATATAGACAGGTGAATTTCAATGTCCGACGGTCCATAGTTTGTGGCTTAATAGTCCTGTGCATTTAATACACAGGACCCAAGCAAGACCCCGATTCTTTTGTTATATGTTTTTATATTGAGAAGTCGTTCCTTATTTGGAAATGAATATTTGATAAATCATTACTAGAATGGAGTAGGATGGAGCTGGAGGTGGTTATTAGAGACTTTCACCAACATTGGAAACACTTTATCGAGTTAAGTTCTCTTGAGAGAACATATCTTACATATTCCACAAAATTTGCTTTTCAAACAAATTTTCTAACTGATTCATTCTTTAAAAATGAAAAATGAACGGTTTTAATAACACTTACCACTCGTTCTTCTATTATCTGAAAACAAAAGAATGTCATAATTATTCTCCGAGACCGTTATCAAAAACATTCTTAGGATTGAGATTCCTAAATAGTCAAAGGTGGAGAAGAATGGATCTGGATCACTTGCCATGTGATCAAATAATCAATGATCACTTTAGTATGAGTGACAAGAACGATCTCAAACAATTAGTCAATACAGGGTTGGTAGAATAGTAAGATCCATACTTTTTATTGGAGAGGTCTTGGATTCGAAAAAAAAAAAAGACTATCAGACAAAGTAGCTGCTCGACTTCAACCGTCACATTGTGGGAGTGACTCACTCCTTATCAATTGGAATTGAAGGACTAAAGCTCGTTATCAGTTTGGCATCCATCTTGACTTTTAAGGAGCCATTCGAAGACTAAACCGAAATTCATAGTTCACCTAAGAAAAATGGTAACAATGCATAACGTACGTGATCAGTAATTTCAAATGGGTCGTCAAGCTGATACAGGCACCTGTTTAAATCGGTAAGTGATTTTTGTTAAAGTTTTCTCATTCATTTTGAATTTAATTGGTTTTCAAGTTAAATCATTAAGGGATCTTATCCTATAATTTATGACTTATAATGACTTAAAATAGTCAACACAACGACGATCTGGATACTGTTCATTAAAAAGACAAAAAGGAAAAATCCCTATATTTACTCTTCTCACCGGTCGTGACCTATCAACTTTTATTTTATTCTTTGAGATAATTACTATTGTCTCATTGTCCATGCTATATCAACTTTTATTTTATTTTTTGAGATAATAATTACTATTGTCTCATTGTATTAAAGTTTAATTACTTTTCTATTTTCAATATTTTTTGAAGGCCTGTAATTACTGTTGTTCTTTATTGTTAAACTCCACTAGTTAAATGATGATATGATATATTTTATTTACTTAAAATTTTTAAATTAATTTTAATATTTTATATTATTTTTTTTAGATACTTATTTATATTTTATATTAACTTACGTTAGGATATCCTAAGTAATTAAGGAAAACTTAAACCTAATTAAATAATCTTATTTTCTATTTAAAATAAAAAAAGAAAAGAAAATGAAATTCATTTTAATTTTGTATGTGTATTTGTCAATTTGGTAATAAAAAAGATTCCTAATTTCTTGTGTTATTTTTAATTTTTATTATTTAGTTTTCAGTTAAATGTTATTAATTTTAAGAAATTTCTACTTTCAATAGATCTTTATTTATTTTATTTATTGTTTAGTTTGAGACGGGCATTTTCAAAAAAAAAACCGGATTTTAAAAAGAAAAAAAAAAAAAAAAACCCAACCCCCCAAGAATTGTTAATTTTTCTATTTTCTATTTTTTTTCTTGCTCATTATTATTTTCTAACAATTTTTTTATTTTGATATACCAAAATTTATTTTTCATTTAATAATTTATTTTTGACAAAATTCACCAAACTATTTTTCATTCTTCACCAATAATGAATTACTGTACTTATTTCTCTTAAATAAACCTAATAGAGAATGAATTCTTGTACTTATTTTTCATACCAATGAAATGTAAGTCTTCCAATTCAAGCAACCTCCAAGTGAAAGTCTGTTGCATGTTGTTTCGGATCCAAAAAAAGATTTTATCTTCTTTAATGGGTGAAGCTTTATGCCTTCGTGATACTCTTTAGGATGCAATTCAAAATGGATATAAATGCATCCAGATATGTTCTAATAATCAATTAATTATTCATTTCTTAAATGGCATCAATTTGTTTTTAGATTGGGATGTTAGTCTTATTTTAAGAGATATTTGAGATATTTTAAGACTATGTCGGGGTAGATGTTTAAAATTTTCTTTTTATTTCAAGAGTGTCTAATACTTTAGCAGACACCTTGGCTAGGAGGCCCAGTCCGGTTGCGAGTTTGACTGTTTAACCCATTTCCTCTCCCTGGCTGATGGATTTCTTATCTCCAAATTATTCTTCTCGGTAATTTTTGATGAATGCAGTTCTATTATAAAATATAAAAAAAAATCAAGGAAGCGTGCTTTTATTTTCGTTATATCTGGAACCATATATTCATTGCGGTGCAAATGGTTCGTTTTCTAATAAACTCAAAATAATTAATTTTTTTCAACTCAACACGTGAAACACGGGCGTAATACAATTGAATGACGAGAATGACCTTTTTGGGTACATAATTACTCTTATTTGCAAAATGGAAAGAAGCTTCTCGGCTTCTCGCTCGTAGTCACGTGTGGGAAACGGGGGACACCCACCAGCACAACCGCGGCACCGCCATTGGCAAGTGTATTTCCGTAATTGGACAATAGCGGCTTTTTGATTATTTGATAAGGACTGTTTTCGAAGAAACCTCACGAGCGAACCAAACGTGCCCTTGAATAGAGCCCGTGAAGTCAGCCACCGGCCCACCAACGACGAAAATATCTTAAGGCCATGATCGAGTTCCAGGCTTCCAGCCAAGCAAAAATCGTTTCAGAAGCTTCACCACAACCTCACAGACGACTCGGCAGGGAGATGAGATCCATCCGATGATGCTCTTGACCTTTCCACTGTTGATCCGTATGTATTGGTTATATACGATCCCCACCGTATGCGGATTTGTATATATACGATTTTTTTTCTCCTCTACGTTTACTTGTGATATTTTTAGGGAAAGAGAGCTCGTGCATGTTCTGTCTATTTATATATAAAGGTATTGAATGCGCGTCTCTCTGATTTTGAAGAAGCTGAGCTACAACGCTCCTACTTCCTCTGTAGCTAAGCAAGATATTTGGAATTATTGCCGGATTCCGGTCGAGATTTGAGTAAGTTCTTAACTTTTTTGATGATTTCTTCGTCTGTCAAAAAATTTTCCTTTCATTTTCCTTTCATTTGTGAAATTTCGGAATTTCATCGATTTGTGTTTTGGATCCGGTTTTACGGGATGCAATGATGGAGTTTGGTGTAAATTTCCTCTGTAGTTGTTTATTTGGTTACCAGTGTTGACTGAATCGATCTGAAAGCTTGAAGCTTTGTCATCCTGACCACCTCGTTTAGTTCAGAATTCGGGATTTTTGAGAGAAATTTTAGTTTGACTAACTTTCTTTTGTTTTTTCGGTTTCGTTGCAGGTTAGGTTGAACTGAAAGAACCCAGGTTTAGATATAAGTTGTGGGAAGAAAAAGAAAAAAAGGAAGGAAGAGTGGAGAGTCGGGCACAAGCTTTGCGTTTTTCTCCTCCTCTTTGCGTCTTCTTTTTAGGGTTTTTTTTCTTGTCAAAACTTTTTGGTGTTCACAAAGTCGAATGATGGGATTAAAGGTCGGTGCGAGTTATCTACATTGTTCGCAATCTGTAGCGTCTCACTCGCCTTCTTTGGGTCAAACGCTAGCCTCTGCAATTTCATCTCCATCTTCCAAAAAATATGGAATTTGCAGATTAGTTCATCGATCGGCTTTTCTGGGGACTTCAACAACAAAGTTGTCAAGGACTCGATCTTGCGATAACCCCAGGAATGGAGGTCAAGCCCTTTCTCTTAGGAGAGCTTGCAGCGCCAACTTAAATGAATTCCATGACGAAGAGTTCGCGGAAGATATTCGAGAATTGGCTTTGAGATTCCATCTAGACGAAGAGCAGAACGATCTTTCCCACGCCGAGGACGGGGGATTGGATGCATCCTCTGATTCCATTTCTGTACAAATACCCAGTTTATTTTCGCCATCGAAGGAAACAATGGAGTTTCCTTGGCTCCAATTCAAGCCAGAGCCGCCAGACTGGTCAGGAAGGGATGAAATTGACCAGGCCAATTTATCGTGGAAGGCGAACAGCGTGGATATTCCCCTTTCTCTTAGAATTATAAAGAAGAAGAAACAATGGGAAGGTGGTTTCGCAGAAGCAGGGGAATTTGCATATTGCTCTGTGAAGAGAGCTTTCTCTTCGATGGTGTTCATCATTCGTGAGCTACACAGCTACACGTTGCAGATGCGGGAGCTTCTTTACTTTGAAGATCTCCAGGATATTCTGACCAGAGTACAGAAGGAGATGCACGCTTCATTTGTGTGGCTTTTCCAACAGGTGTTCTCACACACCCCTACTCTCATGGTGTCCGTGATGATCCTTCTTGCGAATTTCACTGTGTATTCGATGGGAAACAATACAGCAATTGCAGCAGCAGTTCAGCCTCCCACATCCGCTGCCACCGAGATCGTAACGCTGAATGGAAACAAACCTAAGGCTTTTGATTCTTCTTCTGCTATGAAGAGCTTTTCATTATCGTCCTTGACTGGAAACGCGGCGTCTGTGGGAGGACAAAATGGTGGTGGCGGAGGAAAATTCCGCCCTGTGACGAGTGGAACAGAGGGATATGGACGGTTCGATGACTATCAGAGAACCATTCTCCCGGAGGATATGTCTCAGTATACGGAGAGGGAAGAAACGGAATCGACATCTGTGGTCGATGAAGGAGTAGTAATGAGCGACGAGGAGAGGAAATTATGGAATTCGATGAAGGAGGAAGCGATGAGAATGGAGGGAAGGGGCGAAGCTCTGGATCTCCAGACGATACAGAGATTGGTAGCCCCGGTGAAGGCGGAGATTGAATCAGAAGACCAATCTGATTACTTGAGGATTGAGCTTCTGTACCAGATGGCTCTGTCTCAAGAACCCAACAACCCTCTGATACTCGCCAATTACGCTCAGTTCCTCTACCTCGTCGTCCACGACCACGACAGGTATATAAATATATATTTTTTTTCTTTGAAAAATTTTGAGTTTTTGGTTCATTGTGGAAATGGGTAGTTAGCTTTGATGGTTGTCTTGACCTGTTTGTGTTTGTGTTAAAAACAGAGCGGAAGAGTACTTCAAGATGGCAACAAGGAAGAGTGGGAGAGAAGGGGAAGGAAAAACAGAAAGAGATGCAGAGGCGTTGAGCAAGTATGCAAATTTCCTCTGGCTAGCGAGGAATGACATAACCGCGGCGGAGGAGACTTATTTGGAAGCCATTGATGCAGAGCCAGGGAACACTTATCATGCTGCTACTTATGCCAATTTCTTGTGGAACACTGGTGGTGAGGACACTTGTTTCCCTATTGACTCCGAAGACAATGATTCCGACAATCTGGTTTAACATGAGATTGACTTAGATTGGATTGGAGACCCAACTCCTCTATCAACAGTTCTATTTCTGCATACAAAGCCAAACCCTCCAACCCACATGAGTTTGGTGGATGGGCATCAGTCTCTCTGTCAATGAAGGTGTCTGGGCGTTGTTTCTGCTCCCCATTTCATCTTTTCTCTTCTCTATCACTTGTAGAGGCTTGAGTGAGCAACTGATTATAGGCTCCATGAAATGGTGCTTCAAGGTAGACATGTGGGAATACCACCAGAGCAACTGTAACCATTTTTTCTCTAGCTTCCACTTTTAAAGAGCTGTGTATATGAAAAGGGTTATAATTAAAAGAAAAATTCTTTGGAGAGAAAAAGAAAAAGAGAAAGAAAAGAAGATAGGTTATGGGGGTAGTGTATCATACATGGATCCCGAATCTCAATGGGGAGTCTGTAACTTGGAAATTGGAATTGCAATGAAGAATAGGTGTTGGAGTCTGGAATTTTTTTTGTTTTGTTTTGTGGGACAATGGTAGGTTGTATTGAACTGAATATGGGATCTGGTAATTACGTTCTGTGGTAAGATATCGCGATAGCATGATCCCTGACTGATATGGTAGATCTTAACAGATCGATTAGGGTTGACCTGGATGAACCGGATCAGCCCAGGAATTCAATTCCCTTACATGATGGATCAAGATACATTGTTCAAAATGATGTTTTAGGTCCAAAGTGTGTTCAACTAAATTCTCAGCAGCCGAAGGGACCGTAAAGATTTTCAACAGCATCGAGCCTAGACCTGAGTTAGCTCCAACTCACCGGCTTTCGTTAATCCCTATTTCATAGCAAAAAGCCCAATCTGCAAAATGTTTGATTGTAGTTGTGCACCCGTCATGCTTTATCTGATGGAACCAAAGCCTCCCATGCCAATTTGAAGGGCTTCATCATAGTTAATCTCCGTCCACCCTCTGGATGGTTGAGTCCACTTCACTTTGGGAACTTTTAGCTTTCGTATGAACCCTAATCTTCCATCTGTGGAAGAGTTCCCTGTGAAAGGCATTGTCAGGCGTGATCATCTCAGTGTTATGACATGAGGTGCCATGTTTGGAGACAATTCCGATAAAATTCTCAAGAGAAACACATTGGGGGATTACCATACTAAGCACCTTCACAAGAAGTGTTCTCGTTGCCAACTCTGGCAGCTAAGGCTTCTTGTTTTGGTTAATTTTTTCATCTGCAGTCATGTTTTTGGATAAGAATTAAGAAGTCGCCCAAGAGCAATTCTTATCCCCTTATTATTTTACATATAAGGGGAATGCCATCTTCCTTCCTGTCCATGATGGATAAAAGGGTTTAACCCAAGGGTCCATGGTCAAGCTCGAGATCCTGAAAAACAAATACAAACAGACGGTTGCCTTTTTGTATCATTCAGAAAATATATACATGATTTTTTACGTATTGATATATGACATAGAAATAACAATTAAAATATTTTATATTCTTTGCATTAAAATATAATAATGATACTAACTTATTCTTAAAGGGAAATAAGAGAAGATAGATAAGCACACAAATAAAGTAAACTCAAACGGCTTCAAAAAAGAATTTCATAGTTTCTGAATGATTGTTTTTGGGATGCAAATCCTACTTGAAGAATATACGAATGTGGATTGAACCAAAAGATAAATTAATCGATGGTATCTGAGCAACCTGAGTTGCAGAGGTTGAGTGGAGCCTAGCCTTGACTGAAGACTTAAAGGGCCTGCATGCACGTAGATGGATGTGATATCAAAAAGAAGAAATGCTTTGGGTCACTTATTTTATCGAACACATGGTGTGTAACGCACAAAACGAACAGTCCCCTGCTAATCACGACTGAACTCCAAGCAGAAAATGCCGCACCAACCACGTGAAGGATGCTCGCTTCTTGCCGCTATTTCATTCGTTCCCTCATGGCTTCTTCCATACCTCGATCGACAACTTAACTTACCCATTCATCCATATCTCTCTCCACCTAAATGATAACCAACGACGGTGATCCATTCCCGACCACGAGAAGAGATGGTCGCTTCTTGCCTATTTCATCTCTTCGTGGCTTCTTCAGCACCAAAACTTGCACAGCTTTCATTTTCTCTCTCTATCTCTCATTCCAAGGCATCAAGAAGGATGGTAATCCGTTCCATCACCACAACAATGCGACTAGAAAACAATAAAGGAAAGAACAAATTACATATTGTCCCCTAGACTTGTAATTAGTTACATCTATTATCCTTGACAAAAAATTAATTATCAATACAATTAAGAAAATTAATACGTAAAGTTTGAAATTGAGAAGACCATAATATCACCATTTATCCACCTTTATCTTTTTAATAAGATGAAAGTTTTATTAAAGAGACGAGCAAAGCTCGAGACTAAAACAAATCCAACACGAAGCCACTAAGTTGAAGAAAAATTGAAAGAAGGATGTCAAGGAACTCTATCTTCTTCAACAGGCAATCAATGAAGCTATTTTTTGGGAATCATGAGTGCTACAACATCCAAAAAGGCATAGGAAATTCTGAAATTAGGAAGTTCAAGGCAATGACAAAGTGATCGCAGTAAAGCTACACACCCTGTTGGGTTTAGTGATGAAAATCACTTTATCTTTTGTTTGAATTCAAATTTTGAATTTAGTGGGTCCCACTTAGTGTTTAACATGGGTAGGTGTTTGGTATCATTAAGAGGGCCTTGGGAGAGGTAAATGGAGAGAGAGAAAAAGTGAGTTTCTAGTGACTTCTAAAGTGGGTTTTGTCCAAAAACGGGATTAGCTTTTTGGGGTCTTCTTCTTCTTGTGGTTTTGCAAGAAAAGGGGTTTCTTCTCTCTTGTGTTCTTCTCCATTGCAACTCCATTGATGCTTGAGCTTGGATTGAAGAGTTTTCTTCAAGAGCTTAAGGTGGAAGGGTATTCTAAGGAGCTTTGAGAGGTTATGTGACCGGTTGAGGTAACATTGTATCACACTCAAATCTTGTACTATTTTGAAGATTAAAATAGTGAAATCCCTCCCCTTGGATGTAGCTAATCTCGAATATTTCGGGTTAGTGAACCACGTAAAATTCTTGTGTGTTGTTTGCATTTCTTTTTTCATTCTTGTGGTGGTTTGTTGTTTATTTGCTTTGTGATTGTCTTTCAATTTATATTGCACAAGATCTTGGTTTATTTTGTTCATTTGGGTGATTTGTTTAATCATCCGGTTCCGTGGATTTGGTCTTGTCTTCTACAATTGGCATCAGAGCATAGGTTTTGTGCATTTATTTTGAAGACAATGAGTGCTCATACATTTAGGGTGGAGCCATTTGATGGAAAGACAAATTTTGAATTATGGAAAATGAAGATGAAAGATTTGTTGATTCAAAATGGTTGTCACAAAGCATTGTTGGGAAATGATAAGAAACCGGAGGGAATGAAAGATGATGATTGGGAAGAGATGGATCTCAAAGCCATGTCTACTATTCGGTTGAGCTTGTCCAATGAAGTTTTATTTAATATTGCACATGAAAAATCGGCGGCGGATTTGTGGTCAAAGTTGGAAAGCATCTACCAAACAAAGTCTCTCACAAATAGAATTTTCTTGAAGAGAAAATTATTTTCTTGTAGAATGAAGGATGGTTCAAATACTTCTAATCATTTGAATGAGTTCAACAATATACTTTGTCAATTGGAAAGTGTTGAAGAAAAGATGAAGGATGAAGACAAGGCGGTGATTTTACTTTGCACTCTACCGGAATCTTATGATCATTTAGTAACGACCCTATGTTGTAGTAAGGGGGATTCTCTTGACTTTGATTCTGTTTGTAGTACATTACTTGCCGATGAACTCCGGAAAAAGGCTTCGTTGGGAAGTTCTATGGAGGTGGGTTCGAAAGCTAATATGACAAGGGGTAGAAGCAAAGAACATCATGATTCTTCAAAGGGTTCTTCAAGAAGCAAGTCAAGACATCGATCTAAATCCAAGGGGCATGAAGGCAAGTATAATTGTTGGTTTTGTGGAGAGAGTGGACATCTTAAAAAGAATTGTTTCAAAAGAAAGAAAAATGGTTTTAATTCGGGAAATGAAAAAGGTAAAGAGATTGTTGGTGAACATTCTAAGGAGGCAAATCAAGTTGTGGCTACCACATCTAGTGTTATCGAAGATGAAGTGTTGATAGTGGGTTGCAATTCGGAATTTCACCAAAATTGGGTTCTTGACACCTGTGCTACACATCATATGTGTTCACACAAATCTTGGTTTAACACATATGAGCCATGTGAAGGAGGATTGGTGAAAATGGGGAATAACTCATCTAGTAGAACACTTGGCATTGGATCGGTACACTTGAAGATGTTTGATGGTATTGTTCGCACACTTGAAAATGTTAGACATGTTCCGGATATGACAAAAGGTTTGATTTCTTTATCTACTTTGGAGAAGGAAGGTTGTAAATTTTCCGGAGAAGATGGAGTACTCAAAGTTTCAAGATGTGCTCTTGTTATCATGAAGGGAATCCGGGTTGGTCTCTTGTACAAGTTATTGGGTAGTTCCATTGTTGATGATGTTGCAAATGTGGCGGTTGACAAAGGAGATGTTTTTCTTAGGTTGTGGCATCGAAGACTTGGGCACATGAGTGAAAAATGTATGAAAGTTTTGATGGAAAAGAAACTTATCCCAAATCTGATTTTTTTAGAGAAGGAATTTTGTGAGCATTGTGTCTATGGGAAGCATCATAGAAGGGCTTTTAAAGCGGGTATGCACACAAGTAAAGGGATTGTTGATTATATTCACTCGGATGTTTGGGGTCCATCATCGGATATGTCTTATGGTGGTGCTCAATACTTTGTTACTTTCATTGATGATTTTTCAAGGAAAGTATGGGTGACAATTCTCAAGTCAAAGAGTGATGTGTTAATGGCATTCAAGAACTTCAAGGTTGAGGTGGAGAAAACAACCGGTAGGAGCATCAAAGTTTTGAGGACGGATAATGGAATGGAATATGCAAAGAATGAATTTGGTAATTTTTGCAAGGAAGTAGGAATTGTATGGCATCATACGGTTGTGCATACTCCACAACAAAATGGAGTGGCGGAACGCATGAATAGAACATTGATGGAGAGGGTTCGGGCTATGCTTAGCAATGCAAACTTGGAGAAAGAGTTGTGGGCCGAAGCGGTGTTGACGGCATGCTATCTTGTGAATAGGTCTCCTTCAATGACTTTGGGTGGAAAGACTCCAAATGAGGTATGGCATGGAACTCCTTGTGATTATTCGGATTTAAAATTTTTTGGATGTGATGCATATGCTTTGATTCCAAGTTGTCAAAGGAGCAAACTTGATCCAAAATCCAAGAAGTGCGTTTTTGTAGGATATGCTAAGAATGTGAAAGGGTATCGCTTATGGGATCCAAGTACCCATAAGATCATTATAAGTCGTGATGTACATTTTGATGAATCCTCTATGTTGATTAAGGGGGTGGAAAAGAAATGTGATGAAGAAAAATCAATTGTTGAGGATACCCATGAATTTCACATGCAACCTACAAGTTCTTCAAATGAGGATGCTCATGATGAAGATGTTATGGATTTTGATAATCAAGATGTACAAGGAGAAATTCAAGAAGAAACACCGGTTGGTGTTGAAGAAGAAATTGTGGTACCTTTGGGAGGAAGGCCAACAAGACAAACTCGTTTGCCGGAAAGGTACAGGGATTGTGTTGATCCAAATACTCTTAGAGCTTTGGTGGCTTTAAATGAAGAACCAAGTACATTTCTTGACGCCATCAATGCGGATGATGCAAAGCATTGGAATGATGCAATGAATGAAGAGTTTCAAGCACTTCAAAAGAACAAGACATGGGATTTGGTGGAATTGCCAAAGGGAAGAAAAGCCATTGGTTGTAAATGGGTGTACAAACTCAAGAGAGGGGTGGATGGCAAGGTGGAAAGGTATAGGGCAAGGCTTGTTGCCCAAGGCTTTGCACAAAAGGAAGGTATAGATTTCTTTGAAGTTTTTTCCCCGGTTGTGAAGTTGGTGACTATTAGATTGGTGCTTGGACTTGTTGCTATACATGACTTGGAGCTTGAACAAATGGATGTAAAAACAACGTTTTTACATGGTGATCTTCTTGAAGAGGTGTACATGAGGCAACCGGAAGGATTTGTTGAGAAAGGCAAAGGGAAGCTCGTGTGCAAGTTGAGGAAGTCCTTATATGGACTTAAACAAGCTTCAAGACAATGGTACAAAACTTTTGACTCCTTTATTTTAAGTCTTGGTTACAAAAGAAGTGAATATGACCATTGTTTATACATTAAGTTTTTTGATGATGGTTCATATGTGATTTTAGTTTTATATGTGGATGACATGCTCTTGGTGTCCAAGGATAAAACTAAAATTGAAGAGCTCAAAGGATGTTTGAGCAAGAGGTTTGAAATGAAGGATCTTGGTCAAGCCAAACAAATTCTTGGAGTTGAGATTCAAAGAGATAGAATGAATGGGACTTTATCACTTTCACAAAAGTCTTTTGTGAAGAAAATTCTTGAAAAGCTTGGCAAGTGTAAAGAAAAGGCGGTTTCAACTCCATTGGGATCACATTTTAAATTATCTTCCAATGATAGTCCAAATACGGAAGATGAAAAGACCAAGATGTCTAGATACCCTTATGCAAGTTTAGTTGGGAGCTTGATGTTTCTAATGGTGTGCACTAGACCGGATATTGCTCATGCGGTTGGTGTGTTGAGTAGGTTTATGGCAAATCCCGGAAAGAAGCATTGGGAGGCGGCAAAATGGGTGCTTAGATATTTGAGAGGCACAAGTGACTACTCTATCACATTTAGCAAAGGTGGAGAGCAAGTTCAAGGTTATGTGGATGCTAGTTATTGTGATGATCGTGATAAGGGGCGATCTACAATGGGGTATGTTTTCAAGTATGGAAATGGTCCAATAAGTTGGATGTCTAAGCTTCAAGCGACGGTGACATTATCAACTACCGAAGCGGAATACATGGCGGCAACCGAAGCTTGTAAAGAAGTGGTGTGGCTTCAAGGTTTGATGGGTGAGATTGGCATTGAGTCAAAGGGTATGCATTTGTTTTGTGATAATATGAGTGCAATTTACTTGGCCAAAAACCCGGTACATCACAAGAGGACAAAGCATATATTGGTACAATATCATTACATTCGAGAAGTCATTGAAGATCGAAGGATCCAATTGTTAAAAGTTGGAACCAATGAGAATGTGGCAGATATGCTTACCAAGGTTGTCCAAGGAGAGAAGTTGAATTGGTCTCTATCGTCTCTTGGTTTCAAAAACATGATTTGACAAGTAAGTGATTTCCATCAAGGTGGAGATTGTTGGGTTTAGTGATGAAAATCACTTTATCTTTTGTTTGAATTCAAATTTTGAATTTGGTGGGTCCCACTTAGTGTTTAACATGGGTAGGTGTTTGGTATCATTAAGAGGGCCTTGGGAGAGGTAAATGGAGAGAGAGAAAAAGTGAGTTTCTAGTGACTTCTAAAGTGGGTTTTGTCCAAAAACGGGATTAGCTTTTTGGGGTCTTCTTCTTCTTGTGGTTTTGCAAGAAAAGGGGTTTCTTCTCTCTTGTGTTCTTCTCCATTGCAACTCCATTGATGCTTGAGCTTGGATTGAAGGGTTTTCTTCAAGAGCTTAAGGTGGAAGGGTATTCTAAGGAGCTTTGAGAGGTTATGTGACCGGTTGAGGTAACATTGTATCACACTCAAATCTTGTACTATTTTGAAGATTAAAATAGTGAAATCCCTCCCTGTGGATGTAGCTAATCTCGAATATTTCGGGTTAGTGAACCATGTAAAATTCTTGTGTGTTGTTTGCATTTCTTTTTTCATTCTTGTGGTGGTTTGTTGTTTATTTGCTTTGTGATTGTCTTTCAATTTATATTGCACAAGATCTTGGTTTATTTTGTTCAATTGGGTGATTTGTTTAATCATCCGGTTCCGTGGATTTGGTCTTGTCTTCTACACACCCTTCGAGGGGAATTCGAAACTACAATGATGAAGAATACTGAATCCACTCAAGAGTTCCTCTCTAGGGTGAAGACAGTTGTGAGTCAAATGTAGGCGTATGAAGAGTCAAAGGATTTATGTGATAACCCCCAAGATCCTAACCTGAAACCTTAATTACAAGTCCGAAAACCTGAGCATCCAATGGGAAGAAGTTGTGGGACATCCGACTTGAAACCCATGGTTTGGCACTAGAACCCATGGATCTGGATGATGAAGATAGTGATACTCTTATTTTGTTGAAATCAGGTTTGATTGAACCGAATGGTTAGGGTAGATGGATTTCTAGATCAAGAGGGACAAAGTTTGGAGATGCTATTAAATTAGGTATGGCTAAACCTTTTGAATGCTCCCTAGGCACCAGTATTATGAGCCATCTGGAGAGGCTAACCACCCTTGTGTTGCAAGGTACTAGGTGGTGGTCACTATAGGCGGTTGATTGACTAATTAACCACCATCCTAGCTGGTTGAATGGAAATGTACAAGCATTCTCTGGATTTTCACATCCAGAACCCCCATTTAAAGCCTAAACCTTGATTTTTGTCATTATTATATTCCTAATGGTAGGGAGGCTTGAAGAAGGTCAGAAAGCACATGGAGAGCCAAGAACAAGCATCTTTTGTGAAAAAAATCACATGACTTCGTTGGATTTGGATCTTGAAGGAAAGAACAAACTCTCATCTATCCTCTTCTATTAATCTAGTTCTCTTAAGGAATTATTTTGAGGGAAGCCTCTACTAGAAGATGGATTTGGTTGGGAAATCATTGTTTTCCATTAATCCCAATCACATCACATCACGCAAGAAGAATAAGACCAGTAGCTAATTTGTTGGCATAATCTTCCAGTGAAGGCTTCTTTGCTTTCAAATCTGATCTAGAATTAGGGTTCCTTTAGTTTTATTGTTCTGGATGTTTAATGGATGTTTTGAAGCCATGATTTAAGCTAGGGATCACCTTAAAACTCATCACAAATGGGGAATCAAAAGTATGCGTTTCAAATCTGAAATCTGCTAGAGAGACCCAATGGTTGGTCTAGGCTCGGCTCAACCAACTGGCCCTCTTTTTGACTCTGTTTTGAAGTTTGATTTGGTTAGTTTGATTCTAAAACATGAATGTAATTGCGTGAACATGTTTATAAGGCCTATTGAGATTGTAGTGGTACTAGTTTGGGTGAAACCAACTCAAATAGAAGGTTTTACACATTAATCAGGTAATGAAACAATTGCACTTAAGCTTGGTCGATTGGTATGCTCTCTTTTATTACTCTAAGTATGTTATTGTCAATTTAGTATGGTATAATTTATTGTAAAAGCATGTTTATCATGAGAATATTAGTTATGATAGTATATTGTTGTTCTTTACTTAATTAATTGATGTGGTGTGTTGAAATATGAGATTTGGGCCTAGGAATGCCTAGGTTTGCATATCTAACACCATACATCAGAGATTGTGGCTTAGACCATTGCCTTTGGTGCCTTTAGTATTGCATATAGCTAATGTTCGTTCATGTTAGGATGTTTAGATGCATGGTTAGGTCTCCGATATACATACTACTATCCCTTCGGCATGGGAATTGAAGTTGAGTGACCCATAATAGTTGTGAAACCCAGCCCAAACCTAACCCGGGGCACCCTATTTGTTTTGGGTGAAGAAAGACTTGTTTAATGTTAGACCTTGAAGTTGGACCTTAATTTCAGTGTTGCGATCCTTGAAAACCTTAGGAAGTCATGTCCGACCTTTCCCTTAATGAAGATCCATGTCCCGAAGTGATGGAAGTTGTCCTTGTGGGCCCTCTTTATGGAAGACATGGTATTTGACCCGAAACCCATGGATATGGTTGATGGTGCTCCATACTTGGATGCATTGTCAGTGATTGTTTTGAATCTGCAGCCTAAAGAAGATGAGCTTAGTTGGTGGACCTAACGAACTCCCGTGCTCAATCCGAAGGTATTTCTCGAAACTAGACTTCTTGATTGACTTGTAGGAGAAAACCCCACTCAATTTGACCCCGTATAGCCCTCCGAATCCCTGTCCGAAGTTGTTGTTCTTGTTTGGTCGACTGCTTGGTGCATTGTCGGGATTGTTGAGGGCAGGGGGCCCGACCCGACCGGGCAACACTAATGCGGGGCCCCACTCAACCCAATTAGCCTTCGACGAAAAGGAATACAAACCCGAGAAAATCTGGTTTTTTGGTCATTTTGGGTTCTATTTAGAGCTTAAGATATTAAATTAGCCATGGGTGGGGTGTAAGGCATGCAATTACTGTGTATGTTGAAGGGTACACATCTGGTGTTTTCCTTTGATTCCTTGGTTTTCATTTGACATTGCATGGCTTTAATGGTTGGTTTTGAGTGTCTGCTACCTGATCTCAGTAAAAATGGAATCGTTTGTATGAAGTAGATAATCGTATTATGATCGTACATAATTAGTTGATGTTACTTCTTTTCAGATTATTTTGTGGCTATCCGTTATTGAGTTTGAATCTTTAGACCCCTCCCTTGCTGAGAAAAAGTGTTCGATCCTTAATCTGCTGTAATATTTTATTGTTAATGGTCTATTTGTTATTTATTTGAAGTATATTAAGTTGGAATGTTAGGCTGCACAAGGTTGCTCGGTTGATAAGAGCAACACTTCTTAGTGAAGAGGTCGTAGGTTCAACTCTTGATGATGGCATATATAATAGCAATGAGATGATGAAGAAATTGATAAACACACTAAGTGCCCTTTTTTCGATTTAAAATCTTGTTGAAATTAAATTGCTTCACTTGTGCAGTCTTAGGTTTCAAATTTTAAGAAGGGTGTAATTTTTCATGTGACGCAACAGCTCCTTAGAAGACCACTAAGGGTGGTGTTAGCATCGTTGTCTTTGATCAGGGGGAAAGCATCCAATTTGCAGTTTTTGAGCCAACTTTTATGATGGAGAGCTTGGAAGGAGAAAGCTTAGCCATGTTTAGCAGTCCAATATGGGTGGTGGCAGAAGGACTGGATTGGGTGGAGCTTAGATATGATAATTCCAAGCTTGTGAATTGGTTGAAATCAAGTCATGGAGTTGGTTCCCAGGTGGTTCAGTCTATTATTAATGACATCTCTTATGTTTCTCATCGGTTTCAAGCTTGTTTTTTCATGTATGTTCCTAGTCATCCTCTCCAAGATAAACAGAAATATCAATGTAAGAAGAAAAAAAATGAGTCAGGATTCAAAATTCTAATATCATAACTAGAGTATTAGACTTTCAAATACAAAGCCATATCCTCTCTTATTAGGATAACTCTACACTTTAAGCTTATTATACCATGGGCCATCTTGATTTCTCCATCACTAAACCAGCCAAAGATGGTTAGAATCAAGTATTCAATCTCTTAAATACCATCACTGAATCGTTCGTTAATTTATGATGTGATAATTTTATATTTGTCTTAGATTGTCTAGAATAACTTTGAATCGTGGTTAATATTGATTTAATCTTTAGTTAACCATTCATATGTAATCGGAAAAAAATTCTCACAATTTTTCCTCAAGTTGAAGTCAACACTAGAGCTGATAGTTTGTCCATGGCTCGGAATGAGGGCACAATGATAATTTTACATATATTTTATTTTAATGAAGGATAAAAAGACTTTTTGAATCACACCTGACTTAAAAGATGGTAAAATCACCATACACTAACAACTAACAATCACTTGACACCGTTTGAATTGAGATTGGCTATAATAATTCCATAAATTACAGGACCTATAGCTTTGAATTACATAATTTGAACTAATACCTAATTTTCTATTTCTTTTATTATTATTCACCTCATCCTTTTGTCATGTCCATATAAATGTTATTACCATGATAGAAAAATAAAATTAAAATGAATTGTTCATGAACCATACCACAAGAGTTGATAAATTAATTTTTTGGACGGTACTTGCAACATATTGTGTCTATTTATCCGTAAGTAAATTTTAGGGAAAATCTGCAAACCCTATAATGAGTAACCTTTTAATAAGAGCAAATCCTTTGTTGTTAAGCATTAAATATGGTGACATATGTTATTTTTTTATGTTCTTGATGATAGATGAGAAGAAATACAAATCAAGCAGTGAGATGGTGGAGGAAATTGAATAATCCCCGTTCACTGTGTATCCATATGAAAAAATTTTCCGAAAGGAAACTTGAACAAGTCTTAGAAACACCTGAGGATCGAATGAGAGATCGATTTGGCTGGCAACCTTGACATTACTTTGTAAAGAATCCCTTCTGTATCCATTATGCTTCCACTGTGACAGAGAATCAATGGAGGGAAGAGCAATTCTACAATGTATGTAAAATCAGAGAAAAGCAATCAGAACTAAGGCGGAGAGTTTAAACAAAGCTGAAAAATAACTAGAGATACGT
Source organism: Hakea prostrata (assembly GCF_041222555.1). Classification (NCBI taxonomy): domain Eukaryota; kingdom Viridiplantae; phylum Streptophyta; class Magnoliopsida; order Proteales; family Proteaceae; genus Hakea; species Hakea prostrata. The sequence goes on from NC_142601.1 coordinate 14,954,897, forward strand.
GCAGAAAGAATGGAAAACCAGAATTGCAGAAGCAAGTGTATGGAGAAGAGTGTAAATTATTAACCTCATATTAAAAATATGATAGAGTTTTAAAATGAAGCTGAAGTAGCGGTAGCTAGCGGGGAAGGGATATGATGGTTTCCAGATGGACTGGGTGGTTTTTGATAAGGTTTATGAAGAAGATAAAATCCCCATCACCCACTTAATCCTTAGATATAAGGAGAGACCACGGTAGTTTAGTAAATTAATATTAAAAGAGTATTTTAGTCATTTTATTTTGAGACTTCACTAGGCACCAACTGGACTGTTAGTTGTGGGGTAACATAATTTTATTTTCGATTACACATAATTCAAGCCGCTTAAGGGAACCAACATGAGTTTTGGCCCAACTTAAATGAGGTACACGTAAAAATTTCTTATTAATATTTGAAGATAACATAACAATAGATCATAATATTATTTTTAAGAATAATTATTGATGTCTCCTTGTATTATAGCAAAATACAATGTCTATACTTTCTCAAGTTACTACAAGAATGTTAACTTTTGTTTGATAAAAATTGATGCAAGAAGTCAATTTTACTCATCATTAAAATAATATATATCCAAAATTAACCTTTTGCCCTTTTTGCTAAGCCATGGATGAACTATCAGATGTAGTGTCAACTTCAATTTTGAGGGAGAATGACAGGAGGTAAATTTTTTAACCTAATTACCAATGATAGAAAAGTAAGGTAATTTTCATTTGTACTTTTAAGGTTTGGTTTTAGTTATTTTTAGTTAAAGAAAATGATTTGCATTTGTCTCACTTTTTTTTTTCGGAAATAACATTTGCCTCACCTATGGATTAAAAAAAACAAGTTAAGGATATGTTGTTATTTTTTTTATCAAAATACCATTGTAATTTTTTAATTTCCTTTCTTCAACTGGTTGTTGGGTAAGTTGAAGAAAAAAAATAGAAACAATATGAGGGCATTTTGGTCATAAAAATTATGGTCCGTCTTTAATTAATTTTTTTTTTTTGATAGCACAAGGAAGACAAATGTAAAATATCATTTCATTTATCCTAAGAATGACTTAGATCAAACTTTTAAATCTCTATGAAAATTATCCAAAAAGTAATTAAGTTGTTCATATTTGCACCAAAATTTTCCATCTTTCTGCTTAGATAGGACACAACTCTAGAATCCCAGTCCTCTCCTACAACTTTTTTTGAGATCCCACTAATCTTCCTACGCTTATCTAATCTAATTCTCAGTCTTAAACACTTATAATCAATCATTCTGTTCCATCATCACACTTTCTTAAGGACATAGGTCAAACCCTTCAGTCAACTCGGATTCCCCGATTGAAGGTCATTGACTAGGTTGAATCATTGATTTGTGACAAAGCTAGGATTTGTACAAGGCCAAACCATCCTATCTGTAACTAGCAGAGCCCTTTTGGTAAGGCTAGAGTTAGCAACCCATGTAACAAAATGAACAATCATCTAAGAAAGTGGTAGATTATGTCTTCAATTACAAGTTCGACCACCACTACAAGGGGAGGATGAGAATTCTTCAGAAGGGAAATCACTATTCTCCACTACAACTTTATAAACCTCTCTACTCTCTAGTACGACTTCCAACATGCCTTTTCAAATTGTCATTGCCTCCCCCTCTCCCATGAGGATGCATGCAAAAGATATGGGTGAGAGACAAGAATATGGCAAACTCTATTATGATCTCGTAGAATGAAATCAATACCAGTATGATCTTGACTCCTTGCTGCTTTTGTTTTAATAATTATAAAATAGTATTCACTTTAACCTTTGAACAAAATCATCTTTTCCCCCAAAAAGAACAAAATAAATATAAAGAAAGTACTATTAGATAGAAAAAAAAACCAATTAACAAAAGAAAAGGGAAAAATGTTAGTTTGAAGTTTGAAGTACAAGTAGTCACATTTAAGATGATGGTTTCCGGAGTTACTTTCCACGGTTCAACCTGAAGGTGAAAACACTTCAATCTAGGCTTCTTATATTAGGTCTCCAGGTGTGTGGCAACTGAGTAATTTTAAACGACATGAAAGGGTAACCGGGTAATCAAGAGTTGTGTCCTATATTAGAATAGCTCCGTGTGAGGGTTGCCAAACAGGATAACAACTTAAAACTCTTTGAATCAACTTTGAACTCTAGTGATTCTTCTCCAAATAAATAACTCATTCTTTTAGAACTCAAATGGAGTCCATTGAATACTATTCGTTAAAAAAATTAACTTCCTTCAAATTGAATTGATGATGCAGCAAAGAACCTCCAAAAGAATAAAAACCTTCAAAGTAGCATGATTGTTGAAAAAGAACCTCCAAACTAGGATGGTTACCTTTAGAGATAGTGGGAGTGATACCAAACTGTATTGTCACATCCACCCGAGTGTGTGATCCACAGCCCCGAAGATCAAGTATCGAGGAAATCATCCTCCCACATAGACAATAACATAATCATAAACAAGAAATAATCAATATTTAATATTATAAACAAAATATCCAAATTAGGAAATGAATAAATAATATAATCAGAGTGCGAAAAATGATACCAGATATCCGAAGATATCAAAATAGAGTAGAGAGAGGAGAAAACTCACTCCACAGATACAGCGGAACGTAGTATGTAAGTCTAAAAAGAATTACAACTGAGTCAAAAGAAAATAAGAAAAACAACTAAACTTAAGAGTTTTCTATCTTATAGATGACATCTTCAAAATAGTGGACTTCGTCAGTCCAACATAGATGTTCCAATTCCACGTTGTCTCTAATCGTAGTACACAACTTGATCACTTGCGGGATCATCAGTGTAATCTTGATTGTCGCCAACACCTTGCGTGTAGTACGCTTCCTCGGCTTGCGCTTCATCATACTGTCAGTAGTTAGTACCTGTAGGATAATCTAACAAAACATTGTACAAAAAGGAATGAGTTTCGAAAGAAATTCAGTAAGACAAGTTAACTCATAACAACATAAATAACATGTGGCAAATCATAACAAGATGCAATGCAGTATGAAACAGATAATGTATGTATGCATCTAAACTTTATGTATGCTGGTCTCTATTGGTAGACATGCTTTAAGTCATAGCACCGTACTTCTTTGGGTCGTCAGTCACTCCCCCTCAGCCATCCTGGCATCTTGGGTCTGCCGGGGTAATTGGGTAAAGTCCTCATCAGAATCATTGGTTGGGGATTAAGTCACCACTCTCTCACATCACCATTGGTCTAAGTACTGGCACATGTCAGGGTTAAGCCTAGCCCAATGCAAGTCATCTACTCAGTCACATCAACTCAGTTCCAGATACGTCCATTCCTTGTCCCTGACAATCCTTTCCGGTATCCTTCGCACTAGAGTCCTAATAGTCCTAGACTACGGACTCATCAACCCTATTGGTTATCCACATATGGTAAACGGGAAGCTCTCATGTCCTCTCACGGGTTGGTTATCGGTCTTGAGCGCCCATGAGCCCAAGTCTATCCATATGCAACCCTCCAATAAATGGCCCCCACAATGTGATTCCCGTCCTCTCACGGGTTGGTTACCGGTCTCGAAAGCCCGTGAATCCCCACTGCTGCCATGGGTCGTTCGGTCTCAATTCCCTTCCGAATCGAGTTTAATATGATGGGGACATCCTAGCCAAATACTGCTAGACAGTCCTAGGTATGACACCAAATGATTCGGGAAAGCATCAATGGGCAGCCCCGGAAACATCCCATACTATTTCCTGTAATGTCCAAGGACAGACATGTCAAAAGGACACTCCCCAATCCCAAACCATACCTAATCAAATACATTCTCAGATCAGTCATGTCATACACAATCAACAATTCATCATATAAAAGAGAATATAAAGTCATGATCTAATCATTAAACAATATAGTAATAAGCAATTCATATAAGCTTAAATAATGAAAAAGAAAACATAAGTGAAGTGCTACTGTACTTACAATAGTACATCAGTAGTATAAAATACAAGAACAGTAAGTAAACTCAGAGTTTCTTAATGTAGGAATCAGAGAATATGCGATCTATGTTATTATGAAATAATTGTCCTTACCTTGATTATCGCCGAAGATAAACCAAAGATCAAAGAGAGAGACACCAAACTTGGCAAATAGACTCCTAACAAGCATAGATACAACATTAGGAAAGATACTTAAAAGATCAGAGAGAAAACGAATCAAACTGAGCGAAAAACAAAGCTACTGCCTCCTTTGGTCGAGTGCTTGGTCTATTGACCTCGACCAAGCAGTCGACCAACCGAGTTGGTACGGAATTGCAGAATTTAGATTGGTCATAACTTCTTCGTTTGAAGTCGGATTGATCCGAAATTTGAAGGGGAACTTCCTAGAATGTATTAGAACTATATGGGAAGGTAAAAACATCAAGTCATGGTCAAAATATGAATTCTTGATTTGACCCAAGAAACTAGGGTTTCAACCTTATGGCTCCCATGAAAAGGTTATGATCACAGGATGAAATGGAATAAATTGCTTGTCCAAAAATAACAAGAAAATCATTGAAAATCAAGTTTAGATTAATCTAAACATTGCCCATGAGGTTTCCCTTGCATGGGAGGTTACCAAAGGTTTCCAGAAAGATCATACAAGGTCAGGGTTTCAAGAAAATATTCGGCTAGGGTTAAGATCATGATGATGATCATAGATCCTCAAGAATAAAATGAGATCACGAAGGGATGGTTGCAAGGATGCAGCATCTTCTTCCTAATCTCAATCAAGAATAAGATTAAAGAAAAGAAATTCGTAATGTTGAAGTGATTACTAACCTTGAATTGGCAGATCAAATATGAGAAGCTTCAGATCTGTAGAGGAATCGTTCGAATCACCAGAGAGAGTTTCGGAGAGGTCTTCTCGCGTTCAAAAAGTGTTTAGGAGGTTGCCATAACTAAGAAACACGAAGTAGGGTTTAAATAAAAGTGAAAAACCCTAAAATTGCATTTTCTTGGATTTAGGAAACCTTTGGTCAAGTGCTTGGTTGACTGGCCTAGTCGACCAAGGAGTCGACCAAGCAGAACAGCAAGGCCAAAATAGGGAAATGGAGGATCAAATGGGCTCTAAACCTCAAGGGGTTTTGCACACCTATCAAGTGACATACATAGGGTATAGAAATGCCTTCAAACCAAGTCAGATAACACTCCAAGTCCTTCAACTAATCTCATCTTCAGACAGGTGCAACTTCCTTTCCAGATCAGCACAGGTTTCCAAGATTTGAACTCCACCATCAATATCCATGGGTTCAAAGTCAAACACCATGTCTTCTACTGAGATGGCCCACAGCTGGCTACTTCCTTTACTCCGGGTCTTCGGACCTACAAACAACCGGGTTTCCAAGTCAACGTCAGGGTTAGGTTAGGGTTGGGTTTCACATGTATAATATAGAATGAATTGACATTTGCCTCGAGAATTTGCAATCTCAAAAAAATTCAAGTTTCATGTCTGTTAAACTGTAGTCCTTTACTTAAAATGATGTTTTATCAATATAGGGGCTATCCATAAAATCAACCTGAAAATGAAACAAAATCAGCCTTAAATTATAATGGTAACCATGTTGATAATGATTTATACATAATATAACCAAAATCTTTTTGGACGAAATAATTTCCATAATTGTAATTTTTTTTCCACTTAAAAACTTGAAATTGATTTTACCTAAAAATGAAAAAACTTCAAAATGATTTAGCTATATAGTGATAATTCCGTTGGTGAGAAACCTCTTAAATATAAAAATATTGTTAATCAAATATTTTATTAGGAATAATTAATATGGCAAAAACTTACCATTTTGGTTTACTCCAACATTTAACTTAGTATTAAACCTTCAAAGCAAACCTTGGTATTGGAATTAGTTTTTTTTTTTTTTTTGTAGAAGTTTTGTTGCTCTAGCTTTTATCAATCTGAATAATATTTACATACCATAAGAAAACTATACATCATTTTTCTTCTCCTAAACATGCATAACTTACAATGCCACTCATCATGTAAAAGATGTTTACAAAATTGAGAATATAAATTGTGTGAATAGTAGAATATTACTACTTGGCTAGCCTATACTTTTAATGTTTGCAAGAACAAATCTCCCAAAGCAAAAGATGGGCATAAGTTAGGTTTAACAATGTTTTCAATTTAAAAAAAAAGTTCTATGAAACGCCTTAAAAAGTGTTCTCCTTCGAGAATCAATCAGAAGTATTTTTTGGTATTTTTTGAAGTAGAAACACTTGATGGGTTATAAAATGGGTCAACATCAGAGATAATAGTTCATCCATAGCTCAACATTTAAGACAAAATGGTAATTTTACACATTTTTTAAATGAAGGGTAAAATGAACTTTTTTTACATTTAATTAAAAGATGGGTAAAGTAATCATTGCACACTAACATCTAAGTTTGACGTGAGGATGACAATAGTAATTTTATAAAATAAAGGATTCGACATATCTTCACTAATCACTATTATACAAATACCAAGATTAAAAAAAAAAAAAAAACCAAATTATTACATTGGATCACATAATTTGAATTAACATCTATTTTTCATATTTCTTTTTCTTATTCACCTCATCCTTTTGTCATGTGCATGTAAATGCGGTTACTATGATAGGGAAGTAACTTTAAAATGACTTATAGTCGACTGAAGGATTTAAACTAAAAACTCTACGTGTTGATAAACTAATATTTTGAATGGTAGTTATAGCATATTGTGTATTATGTAAGTAGATTTAAAGAAAAATTCTGCAAATCCTTTGTTAAATATGAATAGAGGTGTTACTGATTTTTTTTTAATTATTTATTATTGATGATAGATGAGAGGAAGTTCAACTCTCGCAATGAGATGGTGGAGGAGATTGACAAAAACGGTAAATACCTTTTCTACAAGTTTTCTTTCAATTTATTTATATTTTGTGTGCAAAATAAGGCATTTTCCCCCTTTTTCTTTAGATTTTTTTCTTCCCGAAATGAAGGTCTCTTGTTTTGTCTATTTAGAATTTGGTAGAAATAAATTCCTTTACTTAGTGTTTTTTTTTTTTTTTTTGGTAACCATTGGTTTACTTGTGTATCAAGAAGGGGTATGATTCATTTTTGTGGCCTCTTCATGCTTTAGCGCAAAGTTTTTAAGATGTCTCTTATATTAACTCTAAACTTGTTATAGTAATAATATAAAGGGAACTGTATACCTCCCAACTTTTGAAAAGGATGCTAATAACATCATGGTAAAAATTTAACTCTAATTTAATGAATTCTTAATGAAAGACTATGTAGGATATAAGAAAACTTTCATACTTTCTATGATCACAATTTTGAATTCCAGGAAGTTATTATCCATCGGCCATCAATCTAATATTATCCATTTTTCAACTCATTGCACTAAAATGCAGATTTTTCCTGTATTCATGAAGTACACCAAGTAGGTTACCATTGCCCCCAAATCTCATCAACACGTACTTCAATTTCTTGAGTTGCATATATTTCTTTTGAACCCTAGACATTAAATACGATCATTAGTTTCTTGTATATAAAATCTTGTTACTTCCTAAAAAAATTTGATCGTATTTTCAAAAAAAATCCAATATCATGAAGTCTAAAGTGGAATTTTTTTCAAAATTTGATCCAGTTTTTAAATCCATAGTTGGATACCAAGGGTTTCACATTCATATCAACTGCAGAATATATAATATAATTTCATTTATTTTATTGCAAAATACTTCGTTTAAATCCTTTAGAAGGGATTATAGTTTAGTTTTTTTTTCCATAAAAGGACAAGACCTCTCTTATTGGCCTCTAGAAATAAACTAAAAATAATTGTAAGCAAATTTACTAAATCTGTATTATCTACCATATTTTACTTGCTGAATTATTTAGGATTTTACTCCAAGTTCTTTTCATGTAGACTCTAAGGCGTCTTGTTCTTTATCTTTAGAGCATTGATCTAATGATTCAAACCTTTCTCACTCAATGTAGGTTTTGAAGTGTTAATGACTAAAATGGTCATTCTATAACTCCCGGTCTGAACCAGTAGTTGCACAATCCGACCAGGTTCGATACTTAGTAGGGTTCGTGTTAGGGTAATCTAGGTATTTCATGTATTTACCTGGTTTGTTATTGAACCGTCCGGTTCATGTGTTTGTATAAGGCATAGTTGGGCTGGTTTATTTCATTCATGTATGCAAACAGTGTCGAGGGTTTCGTTTTGTGATTTGGGGTTTGAGCTTTGGCGATTCTGGAGATTCGGAGATGGCTATTCTTCTTCCTGCTCTTCATCTTCTACCTTCGTTCGATGGTTGATTCTTGTGGTTCTTTGAGGTAAAGTGCTTGGCAAAGGAAGGGAATCACTCGGTGGTGTTCTTGAGTGATTCGGTGATGGCTTGGAGTTGTTTTTGATGTTCTGATCTCACTCTGTGTTTGGTTCTTTGAGGCAATACCAGAGGGCTTTCATTCCTCATATGAAGAGGAAGACTCGATGTTGATTTGAGCATCAACTATTGCCATATACGGTCATCTCTGTACCCTTATTTTCCCTGTTTATCTGTAATCTCTCAAGCTATAGTAGATTGGACTCTATCCCGAGTCCCGGAGACGTAGGCTCAAGAGCCGAACTCCGTCATCAAACGCATGTGTCTCTTCTTCTTCTTCTTGCTTCTGTTTTCTTGTTAAATCACACGATCGAATGGTTAGGCTAGGTTAGGGTTTACAGGTTGCGTTTTTCTTTTGATTCAATTGATAATTTATATGAGTTAATCACCTAATGCTAATGTGAATTGAGACCTGGGAACATCAAATTGGCATCAGAGCTGAGGTTAGCTTGTTAGCCTGAGACTGCTTATGTTTCGGTTAGGTGATTCGGTGGAGACCTAATTTAGAATTTCTCTATGAGTATTATGTTAATTGTTTTATGATCTCATAGATAATTTAGGTTAAATTATTGAATCATTTTTTTTTTCTGATTATATAATCTGTGTATGCTTCTGCTTCTACTGATTATAATTCGGATGATTCTACTGCTGGTTATATAATCTGGTTTTTATATAATTTCAGCAAGTGTTAACCTGTTAGATTGATAGCCTGTGTTTCGGTTAATATAGATTGATTTATTGCTTCTGCTGCTTACCATTCTGGTCTGTTGATAATTTTTTGGTTCATTTCCAATGTTAATCTATATGAGGATTGGTGATTCTGATTAGATTAATTTGCTGAATTAATCTCATATGAATATAGGTTGATTACTATTATATGTTGGTCATATATACTACTGCTGCTCCTGTATGTTACCAGTAGGTATTCGGTTCTAATTTTTATGACCTGTTTTGACTTTGTAATTGTGATAATCTATGTATGAGATTTATTCTGTTTTTTTATTAACTGTTAATTGATCACTGGTTATATAATTTCTGCTAGAATTTTATACAAGACTGCAGTAGTGATCTCAATTGATAACTTAGGCACTTTATTTGGTTTATATTGGCCTATTGAGTTAATAAATGTTTGATTAAATACTGCTGACACATGTATATGAGTAGATAATAAAATTGTGATTGATTAATTCTGTTTATTATATTTTTTTAGAATTGTTTATATCAGTATTGTGATTTAATTCCAATATATACTGATTGTGTGTGATTTATCTGCTTCAAAGTGGAGTTAAGTAAGGGATTTAGTCTACCAGGGGAGGGCACTCCTCCCAGTGTGGTTAGTGTAGTTACCACAGGCTCTAGTAGAGCAGTAGGTCTAGGGTTGAGTCCTAGTTACCTAAGTTTGGATACTCCTATGGGGGGTTCCAGGGTAGACATTGAGAAGTTTGATGGGATAGGGACTTTGGGATTTGGAAAAGGAAAGTCAGGGCTTTAATGGCACAACAGAAACTCCTAAGATCTATAGATGACCAAGTTGCTTTCTTTGAAAGCATTGACCCAGTCTTGAGGACTGAAGTGATGGAGAATGCAATTGGTTGCATGCTCTGGAACATTACTGATGGTGTTATCAGGTGTTTGGATGATGATGACAATACCCCTATTAAAGTATGGAATAAGCTTGAACAAATCTACCAGAAAAAGAATCTAGGTAATAATACAATCAGCCTTGATAAGAACCTAGATGTATTTAAGAAGTTGATTCAAGACTTGGCCAGTACTGGGGAAAAGACCAAATTGGAAGACCAAGACCTGTCTATTATCCTATTGAATTCCCTTCATAATGACTATCTTGTTGTTAAGAATTCAATCAAGTATGCTTGTCAAAACATTTCCCTAGAACAATTGATTGGTGCTCTGAGGAATAGGGAGTCAGAGTTGTTGACTTCTGGAAAGACTTCAGGGAGTGGGGACAATTTGTTTGTTAAGGGTAAGGGCTCTTACAAACATGGGAAGTCCAAGGGAAAGGGTAAAATGTATGACAATCATGAAAATAACAACAAGAATAATAATGGGAATAATAATAAGACTGATTCTAACACCAGGAGATGTTTTTTTTGTCATAAAGTGGGTCATATTAAGAAAAATTGTTTTGCATACAAGAGAAAACTGCAAGAAGGTGAGACAACTAATAATAATGTGCCTAATTCTGGTGAAATAAACATGTTTGAGGTCCTTTGATGACCTAGGTGCTTTCTGTGTTAGCATAGATCTTGTTTTAAGACCTGGTTATTTGGGGTTTCCATTGGATGCATACTTTGGTTTATCCTATTTTGTTCCTTTGTTAAAGGGAGGTGGTCTATTTATCTTTAAGGTGATATGCTTGTGTAAGGAAGCTGTTTATTTTTAATAAATCTGGGACAATATGTTTTGTACTCTCATGGATGCTTTTATTGGCATTGATATACATGTCTGACTGAGTTTTTTATGCTAGAGTGGTTATAGGTGGTGTTGAGACTGTTTAGTACAGTTAGTTACACACATGATGATTCCTATTTCACTTGGTATAGCATTAGGTATATCCCTGGTGTTTGGAGAGGTATAGTCTCCATGTTCAGCATGAGTGCTGGTTTTGACACAGTGTTGTCAAGTGTTTGGAGAGGTTGGTCTCCAGGGGGAGAGGTTTGTTCTCCGGTTCAGCATTAGTGCTGGTCTTGACATAGGTGTTGTCAAGAGGGTGTGTCCTCACAGGTTGGGGTTCACATGATATTCAGGGGGTATGGTCTGTCAGCTTGTATGTTTTTTGATTTGGGAGTAGTTATTGTCAGATTTATTGAGTTATCTGGTAAGATGACTTGCACCGGTTTTATTGGTTAGGTTATGTCTTGTTTGCAGTTATATTTTTATGTGGTCATTGAGTCTGGTCTTGTAGGTCAGAGTTGTTAAGTCTTATTGAGTTTACTTCTTTTATCTCTGGTTTGGTTTCTACTCTAGGTGACCTGGATGTGTCTAGTTGTGACTTGTGCCCGTCATGTGTGGTGAGTGGGTGAAGTGGTCTTGGTTTGAGTAGTAGTAGTAAGCCAGTGATGGATTGAGGAGTGTTATTGCCTCTTGGGTTTGTTTAGAATATTTTCATCTTGTTGGTTAAATGTAAGGCTATTAGAATGTTTGCTATCCTGAGTTACTCTCTTCATTATTTTAATGGGTAATTGGATACTTGTTGTCTTTCTTTACTTTAGTGTGGAAGAAAGAAAGATTTGCAACTTCTTTAGGCATTTTAACAACTGAATTTGAAAATATGACTTGTTAATGAATTCTTTTGTGATTTCATTTGAAAACCCTTGGCATTGATATATAAGACTTGATGTTTGAGTTTTTTGCATTGTATTTGCATTTTAGGATGACAGTTGCCTATAGTTTCTCATTTCATTTTCTATGTCTTATATCTGCATCTATGTGGTTTAACATATTGATTGCATGATTGTATTCCTTGGGGAAGGTTTTAAAATCAGAATTTTGAAATGAAAATACATGGATTTGTTAGGAATTTCCTAAGTTTTGGAATCTACTGATTGAGGGGGAGAGATTTATGCTTACTTGTTATGTTTTATATATTTTTGAATTGTTTAAATCTCTTTTCTCTAGTTGGTTAAGTTCTCTTATGTATCATGTGATATGTTTTAGACTTGACTTGGCTTATATTGTAAGCATTTGTAGATTCATGGGTTGTATTGACATTGTCAATTATGTCAGGATGCATGTTGTTCATCTGTTGATGTGTGTGAGGTTCTGTTAATCTAAGTTGGTTTTGGATATCACCATGGATTTCTTGAAGTTTATACAAGTCTCTTGTTTAAAGTCTTACTTGTTTTAATTCATATATTTATTATGCTTTGATTAGCATGAGTAAGTCTATATGATGGGTTATTACCTTTTGTGGAGATTGTATACTTTGTTTTTCATTTATCTATGGTGTGGTGATGTCCAGGTATGTCTTGTGTTTGTTTATTAGGTTTGCATATGTTGCAGTTTTAGGGGAGATGCTGCCCAAATTTTTTTGACTCTTTCTCTGTTTGTCTCAGTTATGAGATATTTGCCTGGTGTGTGCATGTGTGCTCTTCATAGTTATATGAGTGAGTTAAGAGTTATGAGTTATGATTAGGGTTTCTCTACCTGTTGCTTTTGTTGCATGGTGTGCCTGTTGTGAGTCCTTTAGTGTTGCATGGTTAGTGCATGTCTAGGTACTTTGCATATTTTTTGTTTGCTTTGTACTGTGGTCTCTTTTCTTTTGTTTGTGCCGGTACACTTGGACGATGACGGTTGAAGCCCAGCCTACTATGGTTGTTGTGTAGAGTTACAGATTAAGGGGGAGATCGTTAGGGTAATCTGGGTATTTCATGTATTTACCTGGTTTGTTATTGAACCGTCCGGTTCATGTGTTTGTATAAGGCATAGTTGGGCTGGTTTATTTCATTCATGTATGCAAACAGTGTCGAGGGTTTCGTTTTGTGATTTGGGGTTTGAGCTCTGGCGATTCTGGAGATTCGGAGATGGCTATTCTTCTTCCTGCTCTTCATCTTCTACCTTCGTTCGATGGTTGATTCTTGTGGTACTTTGAGGTAAAGTGCTTGGCAAAGGAAGGGAATCACTCGGTGGTGTTCTTGAGTGATTCGGTGATGGCTTGGAGTTGTTTTTGATGTTCTGATCTCACTCTGTGTTTGGTTCTTTGAGGCAATACCAGAGGGCTTTCATTCCTCATATGAAGAGGAAGACTCGATGTTGATTTGAGCATCAACTACTGCCATATACGGTCATCTCTATACCCTTATTTTCCCTATTTATCTGTAATCTCTCAAGCTATAGTAGATTGGACTCTATCCCGAGTCCCGGAGACGTAGGCTCAAGAGCCGAACTCCGTCATCAAACGCCTGTGTCTCTTCTTCTTTTTCTTGCTTCTGTTTTCTTGTTAAATCACACGACCGAATGGTTAGGCTAGGTTAGGGTTTATAGGTTGCGTTTTTCTTTTGATTCAATTGATAATTTATATGAGTTAATCACCTAATGCTAATGTGAATTGAGACCTGGGAACATCAGTTCGACCAGGCGGTTCATGGTAGGACCGACCAGAGTGATAAACAGCATCCACCTAACAGGATAAGAAACCTCACAAGGGTAGAGTCCTACCGACCAACAACCACAGAGGAGTTCCAGTTAGGTTAAAGAACTCTCCCAAAGAGTTACTCTCCTATGGCAACTCTCATTAGAGTCATATTCCGAATATAACTCCATCACTATACTCTATATAAACACCTCAGGTAAAACACTATAGGGCAGGTATTCATATTTCGTGTGATCAATTATTTGAATTCTCTATTGAGTAGTTGAGATCATATTATTGGTACTGACTTGTTCGTCGGAGACGTACCTCGACCCCACAAGGTCGAGCTTCGTATCTTGCAGGTTCGTGAAAGGGAAGGACGAGCGAGATTCCGTATCAACAATTGGCGCCGTCTGTGGGAAACGCATCAAAAAGTCATGGTGCGATCAAAGGTGAAGGTCGTAAATCAGAAGGACGTAGAGGATGATGCTTCGAAGGGAATTCCTCTACCTGAAAAGTCGGTAATTCCCGATCAGGTGGAGATAAATACCGACCAGGTGGAGAAAAATACCGATCAAGGGGAGAAAAACCCCGAACACCCGAATCATGGAGCATTAGCAAATCAAGTTGAGACACTCCAGAAGGAACAAACAAAGCTTCGGGAGGAAATATCCTCCTTGAATGAACTACTCAGGATGACCGTGGATCATATAATTGCCCCTAATGTAGACCCTAAAAATACTCAAAAAGTATTTGAGGGAAGCAAGAATAACCACCTGGTCATTCCTGAGCGAACGCCTCGACCATCTCTGGAAGACGGACAAAAGTTAAAAGAGAAGGTAGACGAAAAATCTCGGGCATCTGAGAAAGAAATTCCAAATAAAGATCCTCTGATCAATGAAGATCATGATCAAGGAAGTAGCAACGATCCTCTCAAAGAACCAAAAACCAAGAGAGTTGAGTCCGGACCGAGCAAGCGAGAAGATCGTTTGAGCAAACAAATCAAAGAATTAGACGAGAAGGTAAACAAATTAAACGATCCAAAGAAAGAAGAGCTTATATGCTTTTCTAAAAGAGGATCCTTTCATCCAGGCTATCTCTGAGGCGGAAATCCCAAAACGCTTTAAATGCCCAACTTTCATACTGTTCGACGGATCACAATGTCCAAAACATCACATCACTCGCTACAGATCGACCATGTCAATCTATAAGCATAATGAGGCAGCCATGTGCCAAAGTTTTGCAGCCTCTTTAACCGGTTCCGCATTGGACTGGTTCTTGGCATTGCCAAGCAGTTCGATTATGAGTTTCGATCAACTAGGACGAGTTTTTGTGCTGCGCTTCCAGGGAGGAGTCGGATTGAAGAAAAGAGAAGATACTTTGTTTGCTATAAAACAAGGTAGAATGGAATCTATCCAAAGTTTCCTTCAAAGATTCAATAATCTTACCATGCAAATTGAAAGCATGGACAAGAAAATTGCCTTTTATGCATTATACCAAGGAATTACTCATGAAGGATTGCTAGAGCGACTGCTCCAAGATATGCCAAAAACATATGCGGAACTGAATGAAAGATGTCATAAACAAGCAGAGATTTCGGAAACCATAGAATCTCAAAAAAGAGAACCAAGGTCCGAAAGAAGAAGCAGTCGAGAAAGGGCTCAACCGACCAGGATGTTAGGGATAAGCTCGACCAAGAAAGCTCGAGCAGAATCTCCAAAAAAGCAAGAGATTAGTAATCTTCCACCACTGAATACAAGAATATCCGAAATCTTGATGCAAATCAAAAATCAAGGACATATGAAGTGGCCGGATAAAATCCGAGCACCGCCAGGAAAACGTGATAAACGAAAGTATTGTGAATATCACAAAGATCACGGCCATTGGACCGACGATTGCAAAAATCTAAAGACGGAGATAGAAAACTTAATCTCTCGAGGACACTTAAAGAAGTATATCCAATCTAAAGAAGATGGCCGACCACAGGACAACCCTGTCCCGAAGAGAGAAAGGTCGAGCCACAGGGAAGAAAGAAGAAGTCCGGCCAAACGCCGACCTGAGGCGGATGAAAAACAAAGAAAAAGATCTCTAGTCTATATTGTATTTGGTGGTCTGACAGAAGAATCAAATCAACAAGCAAAAAGAAAAGTACGATATATTGGGAGTATTGAAACCCATAAAAACATATCTACTGAGCCAATAATTTTCTCTTCCAAGGATCTACGAGATATCACAATCCCTCATGATGATGCCTTGGTAGTCAAAATTCTTCTGGAAGGAACTGAAATTCATAAAGTACTGGTGGATACTGGATCGTCAGCAGACATACTATCTTTAGACGCTTTCAAAAAGATGAAGCTAAAAGAAAACATGCTCGTCCCATGCGAAACCCGAGCTTTATGGTTTCACGGGATCATCAACCCGAGCAGAAGGAACGATCTGATTAGAGCTACGGATTGGAGAGCACCCACGAGATAGAATCATACGAGACTAATTTTATGGTCGTACAAGATTTATCAAGATACAATGCAGTCATAGGACGACCAACCCTCTGTGCACTTGAAGCAGTGGTCTCCTCGCTACACATGAAGATGAAATTCCCGACCACTGAGGGAATTGGAGAATGTATAGCCGACCAGAAAAGTAGCCGGCAAAGTTACAACGACTACATGCGGAAAAAGAAAAGGACGAACTTGACCATGACCATTGAAGTCAGGGACGACCGTGATGAAGAAACCTTGCAAAGAGCTGAACCAGTGGAAAAACTAGAAAGAATCCACTTCAATCCCGACCAGAAGGAGCAAGGTACCATGATCAGTTCCAAGCAAGAAGTAGATTTCAAATCAGAGCTCACTGAGTTTCTAAAAAAGAATTCTGATGTTTTCGCTTGGTCGGCTGAAGACATGCCAGGGATCAACGGGGAGGTGGCTGAGCATAAACTCGTATTGATCCACGAGGCAATTCCGGTTGTTCGGAAAAGAAGAAACTTCGCCATTGAAAAACATGAAGCCATTCGAACCGAAGTGCAAAAGCTAAAACAATCGGCTTTATAAAACGCACGAGACCACCCGCAATGGCTAGCTAATGTGGTAATGGTCAAAAAAGCAAACGGGAAATGGCGGATGTGCACTGATTACACAGATCTCAACAAAGCCTGCCCAAAAGATCACTATCCACTACCAAGAATCGATCTTCTTATAGATGCAACAGCAGGACACGAAATGCTCAGTTTCATGGATTCATATTCAGGATATAATCAGATCCTTATGCATCCTGAGGACGAAAAGCATATGGCATTCATGATTGATAGGGACAGCTATTACTATAAAGTAATGCCTTTCGGTCTAAAAAATGCGGGAGCAACATACCAAAGAGCGGTAAATAAAATTTTCAAACATCAAATTGGTCGAAATATGGAAGTATATGTGAACAACATGCTGGTGAAAAGCATCTCAAAAGAAAATCATCTAACTGATCTGGCCGAAGTATTCAAAGTACTCCGAAAATACAAGATGAAGCTCAATCCTGAAAAGTGTGCTTTCGGGGTATCTTCGGGTAAATTCCTCGGGTTCATGGTATCCCAAAGAGGAATTGAAGCCAATCCTGAGAAAATCAGGGCAATTTTGGATATGAAAGCTCCCAAAACCATCGGAGAAGTCCAATGCCTAACTGGTCGGGTGGCAGCACTGGATAGATTTATTTCTAGATCAGGGGAGAAATGCCTGCCATTCTTCAAAATTTTAAAGCAGGTAGCAGGTCAGAAAGGAAACATCTGGAATGATGAATGCCAGGGAGCATTTGAAGACCTAAAAGATAAACTATCCCGACCACCCCTGCTCGTTATGCCGACCAGAAAGAAGGAGCTACAACTATATTTAGCCCCTTCGTCGGTGGCTGTTAGTGCAGTTCTCGTGCAAGAAGAGGGTAATATACAACAACCTGTCTACAATGTCAGTCATGTCCTGAATGATGCCGAGACTCGCTACCCAGAAGTAGACAAACAAGCCCTGGCATTGGTTATAGCGGCCAGAAAACTCCGTCCATATTTCCAATCTCATCCCATTACAGTGATGACAAATTTACCACTCAAAACCGACCAAACTTGGCAGGAAGGATGGTGACATGGGCAGTGGAATTGAGTGAACATCAAATAGAATTCAAACCCCGACCAAGCATCAAAGCTCAATCCCTGGCAGACTTCATTGTTGAAAAACAAGAGACAAGTCAGGAGGAGGATGAGCAAGGGGTAGAATCGATCAAAAGATGGACTCTGTTCATGGACGGATCGAGCAACTCGCAAGGAAGTGGAGCAGGCCTATTAATGAAGAGTCCTGGGGGATTCGAAATAAAATATGCCCTTCGCTTCAAGTTCAAAGCATCCAACAATGAGGCTGAATATGAAGCTATGTTAGCAGGACTCAGGATGGCAAAAGCTCTAAGCATTCAACATCTAGAAATCAAAAGTGATTCATAGCTGATTGTAAATCAGGTAAAGGGAGTTTATGGAGCCAAAGAAAGAAGGATGGAGAAATACTTGAACCTGGTCAACAATTACAAACAGTACTTTAAAGAGCTAGAAATAACTCAAGTACCAAGGGTTGAAAACGACCAGGCTGATTCATTATCTCGTTTGGCTACGGAAGGAATGAATGTCCAAGCACCAGTGATCTACCTTGAAGAACTTGATAGCCCTAGCATAAACAAGGTCGACCACATGCAAATTTCAACCGATCTGGGGTGGATGGAGCCGATCATACATTATCTTGACAACGACCAACTCCCAGAAGACCAAAAAATTGCTCGGGCAATAAGACAAAGAGCAGCCAGGTTCACCATCAGGGATGGACTATTATACAAAAGATCATTCATTCGATCACTTCTAAGATGTTTGGGACCAGTAGAAGCTACAAATGTGTTAAGAGAAGTTCATGAAGGAACTTGCGGATCTCACGTAGGATCCCGAACACTCTCTAATACAATTATACGCCAAGGATTCTATTGGCCGACCTTAGAAGAAGATGCCAAAGACTTCGTCAAGAAGTGTGACAAGTGCCAGGCACACGCAAAAATCTCCCATACCCCCGCAATTCCTTTAACATCAACTCTATCCCCAATACCTTTTGCAAGATGGGGAATAGACCTGGTAGGGAAGCTACCTAAAGCATCGGGAGGAAGAGAATACTTGGTAGTGGCAATAGACTACTTTACAAAGTGGGTAGAAGCTGAACCCCTTGCGACTATCAGGACCGAGCAGATGAAACGTTTTGTCAAGCATAACATATCGTACAGATACGGAGTTCTAAAAATATTAGTAACCAACCATGGAAAGCAATTTGAGAATGCAACATTCTCAACATTTTGCAAAGAACAAGGGATCGAGCATAGATTTTCTTCAGTAGCTTATCCCCAAAGCGGGTTGAGGACTAATAGAACCAGGTCGATGGGCTCAAGAAGAGGCTCGACCAGCTGAAAGGGAGATGGGTAGATGAACTACCTAGTGTACTGTGGTCGTACCGAACAACTCCAAGGACGACCACAGGAGAATCTCCATTCCGACTAGCATATGGAGTAGAGGCCAGAGTCCCAGTTGAAATCCAAATTGGATCCCTTCGAGAAATAGAATTCGAAGAAGAGGCAAACATCGAAGAAATGCGAATCAATCTAGATCTGATTGACGAAGTAAGGGACAAAGCCCAGTTCCGCCTTGAAGAATATCAAAGAAGAATAGCGACATATTATAATGCCAAGGTTCGAAATGAACAATACTTGCCAGGCGAACTGGTACTTCGCCGAACAGCTGCTTCAAATCCGACCAATCAAGGAAAGTTATCCCCAAATTGGGAAGGACCATACATAGTCATACGACAAGTCGCTCCCGGAGCATATCATTTACAAGATCCAGAAATGAGCAACATGATCCCTCGATCCTGGAATTCAAACAATCTCAGGAAATACTATCAATAAAAATAGTATCTAAGAAAGTCGTGAACATGACAAAATTTTGAGCATTTTATTTCAGTTTTCCAATTTATTTCAGTATGTAGACAACATGGGAGAATCATAATCCCAAGAAGTCAGATTAGTTTTTATATATAAATAAAGACATTTCGTCCAGATTACTACTCAAACTTCAACAAGACCTGAAAATCTCAGGCAGAGAAAAGACCTGAAAATCTCAGGCAGAAAAAAGACCTGAAAATCTCAGACAGAAAAAGGACACGGAAAATCTCGCGAGAAAAAAAAGACCGAAAATCTCGAAAGGAAAAAAGACCTGAAAATCTCAGGCGAGAAAAAAGACCTGAAAATCTCAGGCGGAAAAAAGACCTGAAAATCTCAGGCGGAAAAAAGACCTGAAAATCTCAGGCAGAAAAAGACCTACACTCAATAGGCAATAAAGACCTAACATTAGGCACGAATACTTCAAAAAGACATACCAAGTTATCATGCCCGGGAGGTAGGGGTTATGGATGAACAGTTGTTGACGAACACTTATTTAGTCCATGACCGAACAAACCTTACTATACCGAACAGCATGGCTTGGAATGATACAAGTTCATGACACGAACGAGCACCCTTATATACCGAACAAGAGTATTCTCACGACCAAGTAAAGTCCATACAAAGGAGGGAAATATACCAGAAATGGTATCATACCGAACAAGTATACTTGGTACAAAAAGAGGAAAATACCATTGACAAGCAAAAATTTACATAGACAAAACAAACTATGATAAATTATCTATTACAAACTTATCATTGTTCAAAAGCTGTGAACAACAGCAAACAAAAAAAAAGGGGGTTGATCAAAATAAAGAAAAAACTACTCGGCAACTACAGCATCCGAATCTAGTTGGTTGGCAGGTTCAGTGGTCGACGTCTGGCCGGCTTCATCTTCCTCCTCAAGGGCCGGCTCCCAGTCGGAATCAAGAAAATCCTGGACGGGCACATCCTTGGGCAGCCCAAATGGTTCTTTCCCTATAGCCCAGACCGGCCGAGGGATCTTCAAATCATCATATATGCCCGGATCAAAGAACTTCTCGAACTTTGATAGATCAAGATCCCTGAACTCCCCAATGATGCTGGAAAGGCCGCACGCCGACCATAACAAAAGCCAGGGGCAGCCACTTTTGCAACAAATTGTTGACACCCCTTAGTCCGAAGCCACCGGCGAATTACTTCATGACGTAATTCATTGGAAAGATCGGCAAATGTGGTCGGAGAAGCTTGAGCAAGTTGGTCGGTCAAGTCTTTGATGAACTGTTCTTTCTCCAACTTCTCTTGCTCGAGAGCAGCAAGACTCAAATCTTTGCTTTCCAAAGATTCCTTGAGGTTTTCATTTTCTGACTTACAAGTAGACATCTGATGCTCGGCGGACTCAGCCCGAGCATCAGATTTAGTCTTCTCAACAGTCAAGTGCTCCACCTTAAGACTCAAATCCCTAACTTTGTCTTCCAACATGCGAATAGCAAATAAGTCTCGCCGGGCAACCTCCAAATTTCCCGCCCATGTTTGTGTCAGAGCACACACTAACCTAAAGGGTAAACGAGTCAAACCCAGAGAGCAATAAAAATGGGGAAAAAGGATAAGCTTGTTCGGGAAAGAGATACCTCGTCATCATGTCTTGAGTTGCGGAAGAGCCAACACCCAACAGAAACTTCTGGTCGGTAGGAAGAATCACTCCCGGCAACCACTCCTTAGCCACTTCAGTTCCGTTCTTTTGGTTGCTTAAAACATGTGAAGACGAATTAAGCGACCAGGAGGGCATGAGCACGGAAGAAGAAACTGTGGCAGCTTCCGAAACGGAGGGTATCACATTCTCCTCGAGGGAGCTTTCTTCTTGATCAGCCGAGGAGGAAGATCGGATTCAGTAGAGGGCCTCTTTTGGGCCGTAGAGACAGAACTCTACTTCCCTTTAGAGTGATTCCGATCAGATTTGGTCGGAACCCTTTCCTCGGCCTCTGCAGCGTCTGATTCAGCGGCCTCAGCAACATTACGATTGAGTCTCACTGCAAGAAAAGTATATAAAAATGTCAATTCCGGACAAGGGCCTATTCTATAAACCAAAGGAAGAAAAAATATGAAGTACCACTCACCGGGAAGGAACCCCCAATAACGCAGAATATTGGGGTATTCCGGACAGAACCCATGAACGGCAAACATGTTTTTATCCTCGGAAGGGAGATGGCAAATCTTTTCCCTAGCACGCTCCTCGGCCCCAGTTAGCAAAGGAAAATCATTTGACCCCTAAAGCGGTCCTCGGACCCAGTATATAGGGAAGGAAGGCTTGGAAGGAGGACGAACAAAGAAATACTTGGGGCGCCACCTCCTGGTGTTAGACGGGAGAGTACCTGTCCCGACGAAATTACCATCCCAACCACATTGGGAAGCTGTTCGTTTTGACAAGTAAAACCACCCATCTTGCTCTTGCTTTTTTGTCATAAAGAAATGAAGGAATAAAGCAAGAGAGGGTCGGACATTAATCTTTGTCCCTTGGCGAAGCCCCCAAAAGCAGATTACATTACGCCAACTGTTGGGTACAAACATTCCCGGACACATGCGATAGTGTAACATAATTTCCCTAAATAAAGGATGAACAGGTAAATGAAAGCCACTTTTCAGTGCGTCTTCGTACAAAGCAAACTCCCCGGGCCGAGGAGTGTTGGCCCTCTCTTCGGGAGTAGGCACGCGAAGGATGTGGTTGGAAGGAATTTCATATTTATGCCTAAGATAATCCAACCTTTCTTCGGACATCTGGGAAGGAAGGAAGTCAGGGCCTGAGGAATAAGGATCATAGTCTATATGATCGGGAGTCAACTCTTTGGTCTGCTCGAGCTTATATTCCTCAAGAGTCAAGCTATCTTTCCACTTCTTACGTTTGGCTTTGAAACGAGCCCGGGCGCTAAGGTGTTCGGTTCTAGATTGAGAATCTATAGCAGTATCTTCACCATCATTGCTAGATGGTTCACGACCAGAGCGATCGTCAAAAATTTCTTCGGACCGATCACTGGTAGGGAGGCCGGGATTGATGGGATGTTCGGCTTCTGGTTCGCCCAATGAGGAGCCAGAAGGTTCTTTTCCTAAATCTTTCCTAAGGTTTTCTAAGGCTGACCCTCTCTTCAGGACTACCATTTTTTCTAAACAAATGGAAGACAGAGGAGTGCACCCAGAGACAAATGAAAAGAAGGGAAAAGGAAAAACAAACAACACAAACAAATAAGTTTTTGCACACTGTTCTAACTGCTAGAAACAGAAAACGAAAGAAGAAGCAAAGCAGCTAAGAACTTACTTGTTGGTAAGCGTACGAACAAGAAGAAGAGAATGAGTGATATAGCTCCCCCAAGTAAAAACCAAAGCTTGAAAGCACAGCAATAACACACGTCCTCAACAAAGAGAAAACTCACAGTTGCAGAGACAAAGTGAAATGCAGAAGAAGGAATGGAAAGAAGAAAGAAGATGAGGAAGATATGCCTTTATATATAAGCGTAGATATTAATCTAAGGGAGGATGCAAATGTTTAATCAACGGTTGAAACTCATCATCATTACATAGCCATATCTGACGGTTATTGTAGCACGTAGATGGATGGCAGGAAATGAAGAGTCTTTTCATCAATTAGATTTATTCACATCCAACGGCTATGACAAAACCTAGGTGGACGGTGGGAGATGAAGGGTCTATTCATCATAATGGCAAGCATTTATGATGAAATGACAACTAAGACACGTGTCAATCACGCACAAGCTTCGAAGGACGTGTTTCGATAGTCGTGCTAAATTGACGGCTACTAATGAATGGGACGTTACAGATTTCGATGAAGAGGGTAATGGTCGATTCGACCACACATCCCCTAAATGGAAAAGGTATTCCCTTGAGCCGAGCACAAAGTTCTTGACCACAAAGGACTGGGGGGCTTATGTTAATGACTAAAATGGTCATTCTATAACTCCCGGTCTGAACCAGCAGTTGCACGATCCGACCAGGTTCGATACTTAGTAGGGTTCGACCAGGCGGTTCATGGTAGGATCGACCAGAGTGATAAACAACATCCACCTAACAGGATAAGAAACCTCACAAGGGTAGAGTCCTACCGACCAACAACCACAGAGGAATTCCAGTTAGGTTAAAGAACTCTCCCAAAGAGTTACTCTCCTATGGCAACTCTCATTAGAGTCATATTCCGAATATAACTCCATCACTATACTCTATATAAACACCTCAGGTAAAACACTATAGGGCAGGTATTCATATTTCGTGTGATCAATTACTTGAATTCTCTATTGAGTAGTTGAGATCATATTATTGGTACTGACTTGTTCGTCGGAGACGTACCTCGACCCCACAAGGTCGAGCTCGTATCTTGCTGGTTCGTGAAAGGGAAGGACGAGCGAGATTCCGTATCAACATGAAGCAATAGATCAACATGGTGGAAGGTGGTGCTTTTGCTTTGTGTGTAGAGTTTGCTGAATTGATCACCTCTATATTTGGGATCTGCTATATCATCTTGAACATTGAATTTTTAAAGCTAAGAAAGATCTTCAAGATCTTAAAATTGCAAGCAACTCCGAACAACTCTAAACCTAATCCCAAACCCTAAAACCTTGTACCCTGAACCTTAAATGCAAAATCGCCCCTAACCCATAACCCCAAAACCCAAACTCAAACATTAAACCCTAAGCCCTAAACCCTGAACCCTAAACCCTAAACCCTAAAACTCTAAACCTTCGAACACTAACTTAAGATAAAATAAACTTGAGGGGTGTAAAAATAAATCTATATAAACACAAGGGGTGTCAATGTAATTTGTTCTAAAAAAATTAATGCATCATTTTTATTAGGAATAGTTCTTTTTAGTGATCAAATTCATTGAGCAAAAGCCCTCGAGATTACACAACCCAAGAAGCCATTGAGTAGTATTGGACCCAAGGGTCCTATAAAGTTTGCCTTACTAGATCATCTGCAATAAAGTTAACTACTCATAAATAAGCATAACATTCACATAGTTAGAACTAGATAGGTGAAAGCTTGAGTCCCTGGTGATACTGTCAATCTCTAGGGGTTCAGGACTAACTTAACTAGATTTGACACTCTACCACTGAGCTATATGAATTACAAATAAAATTAACTGGAAATTAAAATAAAATCACCTTGAATTGTAATTTATTATGTTGATAATGAAATCTACATTGATTTCCACTTCAAAACTTCAAAATAATTAATTCAAGGGATAATTACTGTTGCCCCCTATAGTTTGATGTTATTACTAATAAAACCTTGTTCTTTACAAAATTACTGTTGCCCCCTTTCCTTATAACGATGTTAAGTAGCCGTTAAGTTTGAATATGTAATGTCTATTTTGTCCTTCATTAAAATTAAGAAATCAAAAGACGATGCTACCCATTTATAAAAACCAGATTAAATGTCAATTTTACCTAAACTTCATTATTTTGAGTTAAAGGGCCTGTTTGGTTACATGAATCCAGAGATTTGAAATCTCCAGATTCATGAATGTGAGATTTATACCCGTTTGGTTGTGAAAATCTCTAGATTCATCTTTTTACACTAAAAATGTGAATCTGTAGATTTATGGGTATGGGGTGAAATCCAAAGATTTCATCCCATCTATAAAAATGCTAAACATTTGTGCATCCACAGATTTCGTTCCACATATTCGGTTAACCAAATAGTTAATTTTATAAATTATGATTCCTTAACGAAGTGAGTGAAGTTAACGATTAAATTGAAAATATTTTAGGTGATATTCAGTTTCCAATTTGAGTTGAATTCAATCTTCCTTCCTCTTCGTTTTCTATTTGAATTTTATTCAATCATTCTTTCTTTATTTGGTGGTTTTTTTCTAAGAATAAAACGGATTATAGTTACTTTTTTCTCCACAGTTAATTAAAGGTATTACTGTAACTTGACAAAAGGGTAAATAAGTAAAGAGATAAGTATAAGGATATTTTAGGGTTTTAGAGAAAATATAAAGATGCCACATCATCAGTAAACTAACGGAACTTAACTGTAGGGGGGCATTAGTAATTGTAGACAAAGTTAAAGGTTGGATTAGTAATTTTGAAAAGTATATGGGATTCATTAGTAATAAAATCAAAGTATAGGGAGGCAATAGTAATTATCCCTTAATTCAATTATATAAGGGTAAATATCACTTACCTCCCTTCTTACCTAGCAAATATATCAAACACCTCCCCTTCTATTAACTTTTACCATTAAATATTTTTTTATAATCCCAAACTATTATCGGCTAAAAATATTTTTTTATTTTAAACCCTAAATTACCGTAATCATCCTAACGGTTAAAATACTAAATTACCCTCAATTAAAATAATTGTTAAAACCCAAAACACCATAGTTAAAACCCAAATTATCTTTAATTATTTAAAGCCCAACATACCCTTCTTTTTAAAAAAAAATTATCAAACAATTAAAAAAACACGTATTACTATCAAGTAAAATTAAAAATGCAATTAAAAAAAATATATATGTTGATAATAAATAAAAAAAAAACCCCCAAAATAGTAGTACGTGTTTAATTTTATCAACGTACCCTTTTTTTAATTGCATTTTTAATTTTACTTGATAGTAGTACGTGTTTTTTTATTGTTTGATAACTTTTTTTTAAAAAAAAAAAGGGTACGTTGGACTTTTAATAATTAAGATAATTTAGATTTTAACTATGGTGTTTTGGTTTTTAATAATTATTCTTAATTGAGGGTAATTTTGTATTTTAACTGTTAAGGTGATTATGATAATTTAAGATTTAAAATAAAAAATAATTTTAGCTAAGAGTAGTTTGGGGGTTTTAGAAAAATATTTAACGGTAAAAGTTAAATTTAACATAAGGGAGGTGTTTGATATATTTACTAGGTAAGAGGGGAGGTAAGTGATATTATCCAGCTAAGAGGGGGTGTAAGTGCTATTTGTCCAGCTAAGAGGGGAGGTAAGTGATATTTACCCATTATATAATGATGATCAGGGTATGTGATAAACTTATCAAATACAAAGTAAAGCATGTAATCCATCATATATTTTATTAGGAATAGTAGACAGGCTTACCCATTCAATTTCCTCCATCATCTTATTTAATAATAAGTTTTCAAGGCAAACTTTGGCATTAATTTTTTTTCTTTTTCTTTTTTTACATACTCTGCAGTTCTAGTTTTTTATAATTTGAAAAACATTTACATACTATAGATCATTTTTCTTTTCATAAATTTGCATGACTTACAATATGACTCATTATGCAAAAGATGACTACAAAAGTGAAAACATAAATTGCATGATTATTATAATATTACTAGTCAACTAGTATATACTCTTTAACCGATTTTGCTTTAGTCCTGCGCATGACGGTCAAGCAAAATTTTGGATATGTTAAAAAGATATGTAAGAAACAAACATGGAAATTGTTGAGTAATTGAGAGAAAATAATTAGCTTTGAAGATATTGGACTCAACAAGCTAACCATAAGGAATGTATTGGGTTCAATTGAACTTCAAAACCGTAAAATCACTTGCTTCTATATATTTTAGACAGAAGCATAAAATTCCAAGTTAAATCAATTGAACTACTAATTTTTATATGGTTTTATATTTTAGGGGACTGATTAGTATTTCGCAAGAAACTAATGGTGACCTATGTTCTTTTAGGGTGAAAAATAAACCCATCAACAAGTGAGCTGTAACAATTATTCCGTATATTCACAACATCAAATAAGTTTTACCATCAAAGCGTTTGTCACTCAGTAATGACATGCATCTCTCAATGAACAGGTCAAGTTCAATGCTTCTTATAGTATATATAATAATCCCCAACCCTTTTAGTAAACCTATCTATCTCTAGACTGTTAAACCATATAAGTCTAACTACTCTTAATCTGTAGACTATTAAACAAAAAGAAGATGAATTTTTTTAACTCTGAATAAAAAATCTATGGGCCGATAGATCACTGGTAAAAGCTTTTGATCTAACATCCACCATTAATAAAGCACTTAAGAGTCTAAACCTAATATGTTACCTTAGTCTTCATCCTTATTACTCATTGAGATTCGTTCATATTCTTTGGCAGCTACACAATGTCTCTTTAGGAACTGAATTATATACATTGAACCAAAACCATATCTATGACCAAATTGAATATTATTATTATTATTATTATTATTTATTTTATTATTATTATTTTTTAATAGAATTGCATTCATAGAAAACTACCAAGAGAAACAACCTGGTGGGTAAGAAATCCACCAGCTAGGGAGAGGAAACAGACCAAACAGTCAAATTTGATACTAATCGGACACTCCTTACCAAGGTGTCTGCTAGAGTATTAGACACTCTTGAAATAAAAAGAAAATTACATACATCTATTATAACATAGCCTTAAAATGTCTCCCAAAATAAGACAAACATCCCAGTCTAAGACCAAATTGATGCCATTTAAGAGCGGATAATCGGTTGGTTATCAAAACATATTTGAATGCATCTATATCTATTTCAAATTGCATCTTGAAGAGCATAATGAAGGTACAAAGCTTCAGCCATTAAAGAAGACGAATTTTTTTTAGATCCAAGTTGAAATTATAACCAAATTTTAAAACCGAGTTGAACTCATAACCAAATTGAAATCAAATACTAATCCAACCTCTAGAACTGGTCCTTATATTAGATATGACTATGTTTTTCCAACCTGCTAGAGAAAGAAAGCTACACTAAGTTGAATTTTCATTGGAAACACTACCCAGTTCCCACCAAGGTTTAAAGTATCCTACGATACCATACGATACTAGTCAATACATCCCTATTTGACCAAACCAATACGATACATCATAGGTCTCTCTATTGAATTATACTAAAATACATTAGCCAGAGTGATACATACTCGATACAGGATGATACGTGTCTTAAAATCACCTAACCGATACGATACTCGATACCAATACTTTAAACACTGGTTCCTACCCTTCATTTTTAGGACGTTCAATTCAAAATTCTGCCTTGACAACCACCTAGTCCTCCCCAAGATAATCAGAAATATCAATGTAAGGAAAAAAGAAAAAAATACAAAGCCAAATCCTCTCTTATTAGGATGACTCCACACTTTAAGCTTGTGATACCGTGGGCCATCTTGATTTCTCTATGGCTAAACCAACCAAAGATGGTTAGAATCAACTATTCCATCTCTTAATTACCATCGTACATCATCGTTTGTTAATTGATGATGTGATAATTTTATTCGTTTTAGAAAGTTTAGAATAACTTTGAATCGTGGTTAATATTGATTTAATCTTTAGTTAACCCTTCATATGTAATTGGCAAAATATTTACTGTTCTTTGCTCTGGCCTATTTCCTCTCCTTTGTTTCTTAAGTTATATACCCAGATTTCCTCAACTTTTGCTGAGGAATGAAGACTGGTTTACCAAAAAACAAAATCTTATGGTTGCATTTCTTAGGATAGACGGTTTCTAATTAGTAAAATATTTTTCTTTGCTAAAAAACGATCTGATCCTATTTTCAGAAAATCCTATTCATGAAAACTATATTGGATTTTGCTTTGAAGTATTTGATCCAATTTTTAGATCCATATATAGTTCTATACCAAGAAATCCAACTTCATATCAATCGCCAAATGTAAAATATGATTTCATTTATTTTATTACAAAAACTCATTGTTTAAAACCCTTCAGAAAGGATTACAGTTTTCCCTTTCCTTCTTTTTTTTTTTTTTCTTCCCACCTTGATAATAGATTTCTGATCTCTGATCTGCTGTTTTCTCTATTTAGAATTTGGTGAAAATTATATTTTTCTATGTAGAATTTGATGGAAATTAAATTGCTTTACTTGCACATTTTCAGATTTCGGATCTCATGGAGGGACATTATACCAAAACAAAAGATTTCAAGAAGGGTTTTAATTTCTTTTTCGTGTTCTACAAAAATAGGGGTTGTTTCTCACTCCAAAATTTTAAACCTGATTTGAAATCATAACCAAATTAAAATCATATAAGTTTGAATTCTAAATCCAACTCTAGAACTGTTCCTTAGATTAGATCTGACCATTTTTTTCCAACCTGCTAGCTAAAGAAAGCTACACTAACTCGAATTTTCATTGGAAACACTTCCCAGTTCCCACCATTCATTTTTAAGACTTTCAACTCAAAATTCTGCCTTGAAAACTAACAGCTAACATTCACTTAGCACCCTTTGAAGTGAGGGAGACTATAGTAATTTCATAAATTACAGGACTTTCTTAGCATTGAATTATATAATTTGAACTAATACTTAATTTTCTATTTCTTTTATTATTCACCTCATCCTTTTGTCATGTCCATATAAATGTTATTACCATGATAGAAAAATAAGATTAAAATGAATTGACCATAAACCATAATTTTTTGGACGGTACTTGCAAAATATTGTCTATTTATCTGTAAGTAGATTTTAGGGAAAATTCTGCAAACCCTATAATGAGTATACTACCTTTTAATAAGAGCAAATCCTTTGTTAAGCGTTAAATATGGTGACAGATGTTACTTTTTTATGTTCTTGATGATAGATGAGAAGAAATACAAATCAAGCAGTGAGATGGTGGAGGAAATTGAATAACGCCCGTTCACTTGTTTCCATATGAAGAAATTTTCCGAAAGGAAACTCGAACAAGTCTTAGAAACACCTAAGGATCAAATGAGAGTTTGATTTGGCTGGCAACCTTGACATTACTTTGTAAAGAACCCCTTCTGTATCCATTATGCATCCACTGTGACAGAAAATCAATGGAGGGAAGAACAATTCTACAATGTATGTAAAATCAGAGAAAAGCAATCAGAACTAAGGCGGAGCGTTTAAACAAAGCTGAAAAATAACTAGAGATACGTGAAGAAAGAAAGGAAAACTAGAATGCAAAAGCAAGTCTGATGGAGAAGAGTGTAAATTATTAACCTCATATTAAAAATATTTAGGTTATAGTAGCAATTTCAGATAGGGTTTTAAAATGAAGCTAGAGCAACGGTAGCTAGCGAGGAGGGGGTGTGATGGTTTCCAGAGGTGCTGGGTGGTTTTCGATAAGGTTTATGAAGAAGATGAAATCCCCATCACCCACTTAATCCTTATATATAAGGAGAGACCACGGTAGTTTAGTAAATTAATATTAAAATGGTATTTTAGTCATTTTATTTTGAGACTTCACTAGGCCCCAACTAGACTGTTAGTTGTGGGGTAACATAATTTTATTTTCGATTACACATAATTCAAGCCGCTTAAGGGAACCAACACGAATTTTGGCCCAACTTAAATGAGGTACACGTAAAAATTTCTTATTAATATTTGAAGATAACATAGCAATAGATCATAATATTATTTTTAAGGTTAATTATTGATGTCTCCTTGTATTATAGTAAAATACAATTTCTGTACTTTCTCAAGTTACTACTAGAACGTTATTTTTGCTTGATAAAAATTGATGCAAGAAGTCAATTTTTCTCTTCATTAAAATAATATATATCCAAAATTAACCTTTTGCCCTTTTTGCTAAGCCATGGATGAACTATCGGATGTAGTGTCAACTTCAATTTTGAGGGAGAATGATAGGAGGTAAATGTTTTTACCTAATTACCAATGATAGTGATATGGAGAGTTTATGATCTGACCGGTTTCATACCTGGTCCGACCCTCGACCCCGGTCGAGACGGAGAAAACCGAAACGCTCCCGAGCGAACCGGATCCAGAAGATGGCTTGCTGAAGAAGAAAGATTATTCGGCTGCAAGCGTGCACTAATCTTACTTATGGATTAGGGTAATCACCCTGATGACAGCAGACTCGAACTGACGGCTGCGGATAATCATCATCAAAGGGATAACTATCGCATAACCTAACGGTTATCTCAGGAGTCCTCTACTAGTCCAAACTAGTAGAAGTCTATCGCTCAACGGATCTTATTGATGAGATCCAACAACTACCCGAAGAAGGCTCGAGTGCATCCAACGAAGGAGATTCGAAGGTACACTCTATATAAACCTCACTACCATACAAGGTGAGGGGACGGATCAATCGATCAAAAAGGATACTATCTCGAGACTCGGGTTCGGATACATACCGATAGATCCAAACTATCAGCCGTTACGCTATCTAGATCACCTTTCCCGTTTCTTCATTCATTAGCTCTGTGCTTTTAGCAGAGCCGTTTGTGATTAAGTTCATCAACCGACTTAGCCTTCGGAGGTGGACTCCCGACCCCAGCCAGGTCCGGCCACATCTCGACACTTTTGTTTTGCGGAGGACATCACGTGGAGATCTAAGGGCTGAGCAGATTTTGGACGCATCATTTGGCGCCGTCTGTGGGAAAGACTTGAAAAAGCCATGGTGACTAGATCAGCAGCTGCAGCAGCCGCTGCACAACGCAATTCCGGTGTTCGGATACACCGGGGTGAATAATCTAGATATTCCCGGAAAGCCAAAATCCTATCGAAGTGGATGATGGCCGAGGGAGGACGTAATCTTCCTCCTGATACAATCCAAGATCAATTGGATCGGGTAAAGATTCAACTCTTGGAGGTGAGCCAAGCACTCCGCATGCTCACCAGGACGAGTGGTTTTACCACAAGAACACGATCAACACGATTCGGGGAGACGTGCATTGCCACGTGACCAAAGAATGGCTGAAGACCGGAATGTTGATCAGAATTTCCGTGAAGGAGACCGAGGACTTCGGAGGATTGATGATCAACCAAGGCGAGGCGATCGGTTCGACAGACCGCAAGAGAGTACAACCGATTCAAATACAAGGTTGGATACAGGGGTAAGAACTCACTCACCCACCGTCGGAAGAACCGTTCGTGATGATCGAGCGGTTCGTGACGAGAGAAACGTTCGTGAAGGACGGGCTGTTCGTGATGATCGAGTAGCACGTGATGATCGTGTTAATCGAGGTCGTGATCGTATTGCTGAAGATCACCCGACCCAGTTGGTCAAGAATTGGCCAACATCAATGAGAAGTTAGGGCAATTGGCTAAGGGAAGAATAATCGAGGATATTTACTCGGTCATTCGGAAGACTCCTTTGCTGAGCCAATTGCGGGATATCGATTTCCCCATAACTTTCGTTTGCCTACCTTCTCAACATTCGATGGCTCCGGAGATCCAACAGCTCACATCAGCTATTACCAACGGACCATGGCGGTTTCAGGTAATTCGATGAAATTTTATGCGAGGTTTTCGGTTCATCTCTAACTGGAGCGGCACAAAAGTGGTTTTCTAACCTCCCCTCGGGAAGGATCATAAACTTTGACGAATTGGCGCGCCAATTCATAGGGCGATTCCAGAGTGGGATACAGGTCAAGAAAACGGAAGAAACCTTGTTTATTGTCAAACAAGGAAAGAACGAATCGATCGGAGAGTTTCGAAAAGATTCAACAAAGTGACGATGGAGATAGAAAACTTGGATGAACAGGTAGCCGAACCGCTCTATTCACAGGACTCACAAATCGGAAACTCCTGGAGTTATTACTACAGGATATACCCACGACTTATGCTTTGAGTTGGTACAGAGATGCCGAAGATGTGCTGAAGTCATGGAGATTCTAGATGCGCGCCAAGGAGATAATAAAGTCTCCAATAAGGAACAAAAGGCTCCTGAGCAAAAGCAG
This sequence comes from Hakea prostrata, assembly GCF_041222555.1. Taxonomy (NCBI): domain Eukaryota; kingdom Viridiplantae; phylum Streptophyta; class Magnoliopsida; order Proteales; family Proteaceae; genus Hakea; species Hakea prostrata. The sequence continues at coordinate 14,988,032 of NC_142601.1, forward strand.
AAGCCAAAGAAGAATGTTCGCAATCGGGTTGGAAGATCCCAACCTTGGCGCCAAAGATCCCCCGGTAGAAGTGAGTACACTCCATTGAATGCTCCTTGGGCCGATATTTTGAATATCCTCAAAAGAAAAAATATTTTGAAGTGGCCGCCTAAAATTCTTTTGAAAACCGGAGAGCAAGCAGGATCGGGAAAAGTATTGCCGATTCCACAAGGACTATGGTCATTACACTAATGAGTGTCGTCATCGAAGGCGGATATTGAGAGATTGATATCTCGGGGACATCTCGTCCAGTTTTGTTAGCAAGAGAAGGGAGGAGCCACGTGGGCCACGTGCGGCTGCCCCTAAAAGGAATCGTTCGGTTTGTTCAGAACGATCAAGGGAGGCCCCGAAGTCCAAAAAAGGCAAGGAGGTGATTGAAGCTGCTACTCGGTCACCGATCCTTACCATCTTCGGGGGTCCAGAGCCCCGAATCATTCCGGAGTTTAAAAACCAAATCCAAATTTGTTGGAGCCGGAGAGGCGCGAAGCGGAAGAAGCTGAATGGTGAAGATTCTATCACCTTTAGCGAAGAAGACGAAAGAGACGTTTGTTTACCTCATGATGATGCTATAGTCATCAAGGTAGAGATTGCACGGCGGGAAGTGCATAGAGTTTTGATTGATACAGGGTCTGCAGCTGACCTAATTTCCTACGAAGTGTATCAAAAATTGAAGGTGGATCAAGACTTGATGAAACCTTCATCTACACACCTATATGGCTTTGCGGGGGTCATCTGCAGTAAGCGGAAGGATCGGTTCGATTGGATCTTTCCATTGGAAGTTTTCCTAAAGAAACAACTGTCCGAATCAATTTTTTGGTGGTTCGAGAACTACCAGCCTATAATATGATTCTCGGGCGACCATCTTTATCCAAGATAGGTGCTATTGTTTCGACAAAGCACCTGAAGATAAAATTCCCGACTGATATGGGAATCGGTCAAGTCTCCTCCGATCGGAAGATCTCTCGGCAGTGTTATGTTGCCTATTTAAAGGACAAGGAGGGTCCGAGGAAGGTTACTGCCCTCCCCATAGAAGTTCGAGATGATCGAGAAGAGACAGAGATGCAAAGGCCCGAACCAGTGGAGAAATCGAAGCAAATCCAGCTGTGTACCGAGGATGAGAAAAAGATTACTTATGTCGGGTCCGAACAATTTGGAAGAGTTTAAAGATGAGTTGAAGTTATTTCTTCAACGAGAATAAGGATGTATTCGCATGGTCTGCGAGGACATGCCGGGGATCGATAGGGCCATTGCAGAGCACAAACTCGGATAGACCCTAAGGCGAAACCGATGAATACTGAAAAGAAGAAATTTCTCTATTGAAAAGTATGAAGCCGTTCGGAACGAAGTTGAAAAACTTAAGAATTCTGGTTTCATAGAACCAATCGAGTGCCCAACTTGGTTGGCCAACGTGGTGATGGTGAAAAAGGCGAATGGGAAGTGGAGGATGTGTACGGACTACACGGATCTAAACAAAGCTCGCCCAAAAGATTGTTACCCGTTGCCTCGGATTGACCCCTTGATAGATGCTACTGCAGGATATGAAACTTTAAGTTTCATGGATGCCTACTCGGTGGTATAATCGGATTCTTATGAATAAGGAGGATGAGAAGTATACGGCTTTCATGACTGATCGTGAAAGTTATTATTACAAGGTCATGCCTTTTGGCCTGAAGAATGCGGGAGCAACATATCGGAGGGCCGTCAACAAGATTTTCAAAGAGCTGATAGGAAAGAATGTTGAAGCATATGTTGACGACATCTTGGTGAAAAGCTTTACAAAAGCAAATCACATTGCAGATTTGATCGAGGTTTTCTCAAGATCGAGGAAACATCAAATGAAGTTGAACCCGAAAAATGTGCCTTTGGAGTCTCCTCGGGCAAATTCTTGGGTTTCATGGTATCACGAGAGGGAATTGAGGCAAATCCTGCCAAAATACAAGCTCGATTGATATGGAGGCTCCCAAAACCATACGGGATGTACAATGTTTGACCGGGAGAGTTGTTGCCTTAAATCGATTTATCTCCAAGTCCGGAGAAAAATGTTTGCCTTTCTTCAAGGCACTTAAAGACCTGAAGGGCGGTAAGGAAGCGAAGTGGGACGAAGAGTGCCGGGAAAGCTTTGAGGAATTAAAAGAAGCACTTGGACAACCACCGATCTTGTCCAAACCGAGAGAAGGGGGAAATATTACAGCTATATCTAGCGACATCCCTTTCGGCGGTCGGTGCGGCAAGACTTGTTCGGGAGAAAGATAAGAAACGTGGCCGATTTACTATGTAAGGCACGTGTTGCTAGATGCGGAGACGAGATATTCGCAGATTGAGAAGCAGGCTCGGCTCTCATGATGGCCGCCAGGAAGCTAAGGCCATATTTTCGAGCTCTACCAATTGAGGTATTTACAACTTTTCCTCTTAGTAAAGTTCTTAACAAACCTGATTTGTCCGGAAGGATGGTATCCTGGTCGGTTGAGCTAAGTGAGTTCCAAGTAAGTTTTAAGCCCGTAACTGCAATCAAGGCTCGGGCATTAGCCGACTTTGTAGTAGAAACTACTGCACAGTGGAACCCACCATTGAAGATCCCATTATACCAACCACTTGGGAGGTATATGTGGATGGTTCGAGTAATAAAGATGGAGCAGTGCTTGGAATTTTATTAAAAAGTCCAGCAGGATTTATTATTCGATATGCTTTGAGATTCGCATTTGATGCAAGTAATAACAAAGCGGAATATGAGGCCACGATAGCGGGACTTCGGTTGTCAAAGGCATTAGCTATTGCAGATGTTACTATTTATAGTGACTCTCGGCTTATAGTCAACCAAGTCCAGGGGGAGTATGGCATTAAGGAACCACGCTTGCAAAAATATCGGGAGATAGTGCGGGCATTTCGGAACCAATTTCGGAATTTGAAGATATCTCGGATTTCGAGGAATGAAAATTCAGTGGCGGATGAGCTATCCCGACTAGCCAATGCCAAGGAAAAGAATCTAGACCCTTCGGTCTACATTGAAGAGGTAACTTTTCCAAGTTATCATGAGAAAGAAATTTCTTATATTGAAGCGAACGTTCTTTGGATGGATCCAATAATCGAATATCTAAGAGATGACAAGTTACCCGAGGATCCAAGTAGAGGCAAGGTTGATCAAGATTCGATCAACTAGATTTGTCATTCGGAATGGGAGACTATACAAAAGATCTTATGCTGAACCCCTTATGAGATGTATAGGCCCCGAAGGAGCAAAATCAGCTTTGGCTGAGGTTCATGAAGGAATTTGTGGCGCTCACATGGGTGGCGAGCCCTGGCCCACAAAATTCTAAGACTTGGGTTATATTGGCCTAAGTTCCAAGAGGCTGCTATGGACTACGTTCGTCGATGTAGTAATCGTCAAATTCATGCTACAAGATCGAAGCGCCCGGCGGAAATTATGACTTCAATTCTAAATCCTATTCCCTTTGCAATGTGGGGAATTGATATCATGGGCAAATTCACCAAGGCATCGAGCGGACGGGAATATCGATAGTAGCAATTGATTACTTCACAAAATGGGTAGAAGCCGATTGCACTTGGCGACAATTCGAGAAAAAGTGGAGAAATTTGTGCTTGAATCAATCATATATCGCTTTGGGATTCCAAAGGTAATTGTCATCGACCATGGTACTCGGTTCGATCGTCCACAATTTGAGCAATTTCTGTGGAACATATATGATCGAGCATCGTATGTCCTCGGTGGCATACCCCCAAAGCAATGGGCAGGTAGAGGTTACTAACCGAACACTACTGGAAGGAATAAAGAGAAGACTCGAAAGCTGACAAAGCTTCTTGGGTTGAAGAACTACATAATGTATTGTGGGCTTATAGAACTACGGTTCGAACACCTACGGGAGAAACTCCATTCAGGTTGGCATATGGATCCGAAGCATTGGCACTGTGGAGATAATGGCGGGGACGTTACGGGATCGTGAGTTCGAGGAAAAAGCAAATGAACAAGGACTGCTTGATAGTATTGATTTGTTGGACGAAGTTCGGGCAAAGGCAATAGCACGAACTCAACATTATCAAAGAAGGATAGCGTCTCATTATAATACTCGAGTGAAGAATCGTCGGTACTTAGCCGGAGATTTGGTGTTGAGAAACACCCTAGCTTCCGACCCGCGTCACCAAAGAAAGTTGGACCCTTCCTGGGAAGGACCTTATATGGTTGTGAAACCGGTCGGTTCAGGAGCTTACAAGCTGAAGAACATAGATTCCCAGAAAGAGTTGGATCGTTCGTGGAATGCTAGGCATCTCAAAAAGTTTTACCCTTGAAGATGATTTCGATTTTGTTCGTGATGTAATCATTTTCAACTCAATCAATGCAATTTTTAGTTTTCAACAAACTATCTTTTGATTGGGGGGCATCATACACCACATTCAAGAACAAGATCCAACTATAAGGCATCGGATGAAAATTCGTGTGGGTCCTTCAACACTTCAACGCTTATGGAAAATTTTTTGAACTTTCTTAAGTCGGGGCATCGGATGAAAATCCGAGTGAGTTCCTTTTGCAAGGCATCGGTTTGATACCCGAGTGAGTTCCTTCGAGACTTATTGAATTTTTGAATTATACTTAAGTATAAGGCATCGGTTTAAAACCCGAGTGAGTTCCTTCTCAGACTTATTGTATTTCTCCGGAAATCCTTAAGTATAAGGCATCGGTTTAAAACCCGAGTGAGTTCCTTCTCGGACTTATTGTATTTCTCCGGAAATCCTTAAGTATAAGGCATCGGTTTAAAACCCGAGTGAGTTCCTTCTCGGACTTATTGTATTTCTCCGGAAATCCTTAAGTATAAGGCCATCGTTTAAAACCCGAGTGAGTTCCTTCTCGGACTTATTGTATTTCTCCAGAAATCCCTAAGTATAGGCATTGTTTCAGACAACTAAGACCTAATGCAACGGCGATTCAAGTGGCTAGCAAAGTTCGAGATAAAGTAATTTCTTATTTCTTCGAAAGATCCAAAGAGGCCAGTATCGAAATAATTACAAGAGCTGAATACAATCTTTGATCAAAGAAGAAAGTCATTACAATTGATTGTTAACAAGTTATACAAGATCGACGCGACTTTGCTAGAACAACCATATGAGTCAACCATTGGTGAGGAGTCAAGGAAAAGAAGAGAAGAAATGAGGATTACAAAAATATTTCGATATTCGGAAAATCCTCCGCAATTTCATACTCTTTGTCCAACTTGTCCAAGAGAAGAATGGTCATCGACCAAACTCGCATTCGGCACAAGCTCGTCATAATTGACTTCTTCCAGCGGGAGAATAAACAGGAGAATCTTCCAGATATTGCATAATATCTGGATCGGAAGGTGGAGGATCAATCTTATCCTTGGTCCAGTCGGGAGGAGGAATACCCAGATCGGTAAACACTTCAGGATGGCAAACAAGACCGTAGGGAGTCGTATCAAAATGAGGATCTTTCCTTAATATTGATTCCCATACTTCGTTCTCACCATCCCGAAGCACGTTGCAAGTTATAAGCATTCAGCATATCAACAAAAGGCTTACTATGTAAATACTTGAAGACGTAGGCTCTGCGAACATCGGTTGGAAGGGATTCGGGCAAAGGAACGACGACTTGCCTTTCGGGTAATGTTTGGGATCCTTTAGCTCCCGACTTTCCAACTGTCCGCTCCGGTCGCCCGATCTTCTCCCCGGCATCATCCAAGTCCGACCGAAGACGACCAATCATCGAATTCTTTTCTCCCGCCACCTCCCAAGCTAGATTCCGAAGGCGAGCAATCTCAACATCTTTAGCTTCGGAGATTTCCCGAAGCTTAGAAACTTCATTGCTCAACCTCTCGAGTCTAGTAACTGCTTCCACTTGGTTGTGGAAGTTCCCAAGCAAGACTCCTGCAAACAACTTTCGAGTTAGCGAGGAGCGAGAAAAGTAATTTTTCAGAATCGGAGGATAATGAAGAAAGACTTACATCACCAAGTGACTTCGTAAAGACTTCATCCGGAAGTTTGGAAAGAAGCTGCGCTCTCGAAGTCATTCGAGCAGCAGTACACCATTCCAACGCTTTGTCAAACTCGTTTGACACTAATTCGAGCGAAGGATGAGAAGGACGAACTACACCAAGCAAAGGCTGAGCATCATCACTTGTCACCCGACGGCGCTTCCCGGTGGCAAAATCCTCCAACTCGGAAGGAGAGGAGGAGGATGCCAAACAAGCATCGGAGTTAGAAATAGGAGCAGCACCTGCTGGGACCACACCTTCACCGGGACGCCAACATAATTGCCTCGGATGCCCGAAGAGTCTTCTTCGGGGGTGCACCAACAAAGCTCACCAGCGGGATTGCCGGCAGCACCATCGGCAACGGAGTGATCAAGATCTTCCCCGGGAAAGACGAGCGATCACTTCGGGCAAAGGAGGCGCAGGGACGGCATCAACGAAGCTGCGGGAATCGACTTGAAGATTCACCGCCAAGCAATAGCCTTAAGCTTGGAGGATTCACTAGCTGAAACCACCGCACTGGCCCCAATCACCACCGACGGAACGCTATTCTTACGAGATTTTGCTCTGATAAAGTCCGGGTTGATCTTGGGAGCCACTATGCAAAACAACAAAAAAAAAAAAAAAACAGCCGTATCGTCTGAGAAATAAACGACAAGCAACAATGGGGAAACCCTAGTTTTCTAAAGCTTCCCGGCTGCACCACAAACTAAACCCCAAGTATAACTACTGTGCAGTTTACTTCGGGGGAAGACGAGAAAGAGATGAGAAATCAAAAAACTCACTTGTTCAGAAATGGATAGAGCTGTCGTTGGAGTACGAGGAATACGGAAGCAGGCCGAAGAACGAAAGGTTGCTTTGGCACTTTAGCAAATCTATCTTGCAGAAGTCAGGATAGATGGAGAGTACCCACGAAGGCTTTAAATAGCCTCAGCTATAAGACGACGGTTGAAGGCTAAGGACAACCGACTACCCAGATCGAAACGATGCTTCGAAATCCGCAAAAAGCAAGATCAACGGTCGAAGGGATGCCACATGGAAACATGTGGAAGCGAGCACCGATGCGAGAGAAACCTCCAATCATCGCACTTGCCATTAAAATAATGGATGTATTTCCGATTCATTGGAAACGAGTGAATGGTACACAAAAAGCGCAGAAAACGTTTGAACTTCGCAGAAGGGAAACGTGCGGACTTTGCAATAAATGAAGTAGTGGGGAAGATTAACGCATCTTCACAATATTTCTATAAGATCATTATTCGGCGAGGAATGAAAAGTTAAGTGATAAGTTTTATCATTAATACTTTGATATTCAAGGCAATACTTCGGCAGGAGACGGGGAAATTTTGAGGCCAACATGAATAAAGAAATGTCTATTCATTAAATTGAGGGTACATCTTTACAAAAGAACAAAGCCCTAAGCCTTTTCTTCATTGTTGCCCGAGGGACCCTGGTCGGGATGACTTTTCTCAGGACCATGAGAAGAGCCTTCCTCAAGAGTGGCATCGGCTGAATCCTCTACAACAACAACTTGGGACTCGGCTTGTGATTTCTCCTCTGGAAATGCCGGCTCATCATCTAGATATGCCTCATATTGAGGGTCAACTGGAAAAGGATCATCTACTCCCTGAGCCCAGTCTGGGAGATCCACACCAACTTTCCCGAAGACCTCTGGGTGGCATAACTCACGAAAAGGAGTAGTGTTGAAGTCAGGAATCGTTCCAAGGATCTGCTCCCAAACGTCGTTACGCCCCCATGCGATAAGCCCGAATGTTGTAGAAACCTAGCAATTCGGAGAAAGGTACGATGTTCGGGTATTTCCGAATGCACTCCTTCCGAAGGTCCGGCTTTATATGCTCAGGCTTGCTAGGGATTGCCAACTTCAGATGTTCTTCGAGATCCCTACTTTTGATTTCAAGGCTGTCACCAAACAACGTGGCAGCTACCTTTTGCTTCCTGGCCTCGAGCTCGGCAGCAGAGACACGAATTCTCGAAGCTTCAAGAGCTTCCTTGAGGGAGATCACTTCTTCCTCATGCTTTTTCTGCAGCTCCACGGTAGCTGCGGTCGGCTGGTCTATTTCGGAATTGGCCTTGGCCAATTTCTCTTCACAAGTTTGCAAGCAAGGAGCTGGTGCGACCAACCCGGCTCAATGCTTCCATGTGTTGATAAAAGCTCAACACAAAGCATTCCCTGGGAAGACGGAAGATATCGGAAGAAGTCATCCGAAATTATGAAAACATAAGTAAGCAAGAAGACCGTTACCTTGTAGATTGACTAACAAGGGAGGTGTCATCCAGGGCTTCAAACTCCGGCGATCGGAAGGAGCAAGACACGAGAGAGCTCCACTCCGCAGCTTTCTCGGGATCCCGAGTGACCTGTCGGTCATCTTCGGGGTCCACCGGGGGATGAAGACTTCCTCACCATCCGTCGAAGCTTTGGATTTTTTGTTGGAGGGAGCATCAATTGTGTCATGCCTCCTCTTGGTTCGAACGGAGGAGGAGACGTTAGCCCTCTCCACCATTGGTTTCTTCCCTTTACCCGAAGCATCAGCTACGGGCTTGATATTCCCGATACCCCCGTAAGAGGGGTCGGGAGAGGGAAGAGAAGCCTCTTGATCTGCAGTCAAGACCCCGGGCGATCGTTGCTCGGCTGTCACAACGGCCCTAGCGGCCTTCACCCGTAGGCTTTCGGTGGTTCGTTCGGGAGGCACTTGCAAAGAAGAAGGACAAGAATTAGAATTCAAAACATATCACTTCAGTCAAATCAAAGGATGATGGTTAGAAGCTCAAAATGAGCCAAGCCCCCAAGATCTTGAAGGATGGAGTTATACTCCATTTCATATCCATGTATCTCTTGATACCACGGAATGGATTTGATCTTCCCGATGGCCGCCTCGTCTTCTCTCGGATAAGGGAAGGCCCCGGTTACTTTCGGACGAAGAAGTAAACCTCCTCAGGTGGTCGGGAAGTTAAATCTGATGGAGGCGCTCGACAAAAAAAGTATCGTTCGCGCCATCTTTTGTGATTAGAAGGGCAAGTTCCTTTGACAAGGATGTTGCCCCTCCAATCAAGTTCAGCCTTATTGCGTTTGGAAAGAAAGACCCATCCGGGAGGATGGGAGATAGAAAGAACATGAAAATGTACAAAAAGAGAAAGAGATGGCGTGATGCCAAGCTCAAAACACAAACCCAAGAAGCCGACGATGAGACGCCAGCTATTGGGGAGGAGCATTCCGGGACAAATGTTCCAGTGATTCAAAATCGTGGGAGAATAAAGGATTAAAAAAGGGAAAGCGAACCCCGCTTTCCAAGTGCATCTATGTACAGAGAAAATTCACCCGAAAGGGATGAATCAACCCTCTCATCGGGGTGGGGAGCCCTAACCTGATACGAGGAAGGAAGGTCAAAATCTTGGACAGCTGAAAGAAGGGTTTCTCCATTGTAAATGGAAGGAACAGAGCCAAGCCCACCATTGGACCCGGAGATTTGAGGCTGCCTAGAAGAATCAACGATCTTGGAAGATCCAGACTCGACAAGGACAGGGGAAGTTTCGGTTTTTCTTTCAAAACCTTTTTGAGAAACTTCAGCGAACTTCTGCCAGAGGACGGTTAGGGTTTTGTTATCACTATCCGACTGTTCGGGAACAAGAGAAGCAAAAGCATCATCGCTATCACCAACATGGGGTACTAAAGAAGCCCTATCGTCCGCCATTACACGTTTCGATAAACTACAAAAAGAAAAGGCCAGTAAACTTACTGATTCAGTGAGACGGAAGCTTGAGAGCAGAAAGGCGCGAAGCGAACAACAAAGATTCAAATTCCAGACAGGAAGAATGAAACCTACGAAGACAACGAACGCTTTTAAAACTCCCGCACGAGTGTTCGGGAATCTGAACGATCGAGATTGATTCAAAATCAACGATCAAGATTGAAAGACGTTTTGAAAGTTTGAACTCACGAATTCGAAATAGGCGTTCGGAAACCATCGCTTGGATGACGTGAGCCACGACAGATCAACTGCAACGAAGATACGTGGCCTTACACTCACAACGCTCGAGGAAAAGTGACCACCGCATTAAATGTGATATGACATTTAATGAAGCACGCAGAGATCATCACCCGACGACGAACCCGATTAAAAACCAAGCCCTCGGGATCGACCGAACGCTTGGTCCGGGGGGGCTCGTGATATGGAGAGTTTATGATCTGACCGGGTTCATACCTGGTCCGACCCTCAACCCCGGTCGAGACGGAGAAAACCGAATCGCTCCCGAGCGAACCGGATCCAGAAGATGGCTTGCTGAAGAAGAAAGATTATTCGGCTGCAAGCGTGCCCTAATCTTACTTATGGATTAGGATTAATCACCCTGATGACAGCAGACTCGAACTGACGGCTGCGGATAATCATCATCAAAGGGATAACTATCGCATAACCTAACGGTTATCTCAGGAGTCCTCTACTAGTCCAAACTAGTAGAAGTCTATCGCTCAACGGATCTTATTGATGAGATCCAACGACTACCCGAAGAAGGCTCGAGTGCATCCAATGAAGGAGATTCGAAGGTACACTCTATATAAACCTCACTACCATACAAGGTGAGGGGACGGATCAATCGATCAAGAAGGATACTATCTGAGACTCAGGTTCAGATACATACTGATAGATCCAAACTATCAGCGTTCTGCTATCTAGATCACCTTTCCCGTTTCTTCATTCATTAGCTCTCGTGCTTCTAGCGAGCCGTTTGTGATTAAGTTCATCAACCGATTTAGCCTTCGGAGGTGGACTCCCGACCCCAGCGGTCGGGCCACATCTGACACTTTTGTTTTGCAGGACATCACGTGGAGATCTAAGGGCTGAGCAGATCTAAGTGAGGTAATTTCCATTTGTACTTTTAAGGTTTGGTCTTAGTTATTTTTAGTTTAAAAAAAAAATGATATTTGCATTTGTCTCACTTTTTTTTTTTTTTTCTTTTTTTTTTTTCAGAAATAACATTTGCCTCAACTATGGATTAAAAAAACAAGTTAAGGATATGTCATTATTTTTTTATCAAAATACCATTGTAATTTTTTAATTTACTTTCTTCAACTGGTTGTTGGGTAAGTTGAAGAAATAAAATAGAAACAATATGAGGGCATTTTTGTCATTAATTAATTAATTAATTTATTTATTTATTGATAACACAAGGAAGACAAATGTAAAATATCATTTCATTTATCCTAAGAATGACTTAAATCAAACTTTTAAATCTCTATGAAAATTATCCAAAAAGTAATTAAGGTGTTCATATTTGCACCAAAGTTTTCCATCTTCTTGCTTAGAAAGGACACAACTCTAGAATCCTTGTCCTCTCCTACTACGTTTTTGAGATCCCACTAATCTTCCTATGCTTATCTAATCTAATTCCCAGTCTTTAACACTTATAACCAATCATCATGTTCCATCATCACACTTTCTTAAGGACATAGGTCAAACCCTTCAGTCAACTCGAATTCCCCGATTGAAGATCATTGACTAGGTTGAATCATTGATTTGTGACAAAGCTAGGATTTGTACAAGGCCAAATCATCCTATCTATAATGAGCAGAGCCCTTTTGGTAAGGCTAGAGTTAGCAACCCATGTAACAAAATGAACATACAATCATCTAAGAAAGTGGTAGATTATGTCTTTAGTTACAAGTTTGACCACCACTACAAGGGGAGGATGAGAATTCTTCAGAAGGGAAATCACTATTCTCCACTACGACTTTATAAACCTCTCTCCTCTCTAGTACTACTTCCAACATGCCTTCTCAAATTGTCATTGCCTCCCCCTCTCCCATGAGGATGCAATGACACTTTATAAACCTTGATTATTTCCTGTTTATGATTATGTTATTGTATTTGTGGGAGGATGATTCCTCGATACTTGATCTTCGGGGTTGTAGATCACACTCCCGGGGTATGCCAGTTAGGGTACTGGCTAAGGGGATGTGACAACTGCCCTGCTTTTTCTTTCTATGGTATTGCTCTTTGTTGAAGCCTAATTCCATAGGTCTTACTCATTTGTGAAGCCCAATTTCATAGGTCTTACTCTTTTGTGACGCCTAATTTTATAGGTTTATTCTTTTGTGACACCTACTTTTATAGGTCTTGCTCGTTTGATGCCTAAGGGACTTAGGTCTTTTTCTTTTTGATGTCTAAGGGAGTTAGGTCTTTCTCTTTTCGATGCCTAAGGGACTTAGGTCTTACTCTTTTGATGCCTAAGGGACTTGGGTCTTTTTCTTTCTGATGCCTAATTTCTTAGGTCTTACTCTTTTTGATGCTTAAGGGACTCAGGTTTTTTTTTTTTGTTTTTTTGATGCCTATGGGACTTAGGTCTTACTCTTTCTGATGCTTAAGGGACTTAGATCTTCTTTTTTTTTATGCCTAATTTCTTAGGTCTTACTCTTTTTTATGCCAAAGGGACTTAGGTCTTTTTCTTTTTGATGCCTAAGGGACTTAGGTCTTATTCTTTTTTATGCCTAAGAGACTTAGGTCTTTTTCTTTTTGATGCTTAAGGGATTTAGGTCTTTTTCTTTTTGATGCCTAATTTCTTAGGTCTTATTTTTTTTGAGGCCTAAGGGACTTAGATCTTTTTCTTTTTGATGCCTAAGGGACTTAGGTCTTACTCTTTCTAATGCCTAAGGAACTTAGGTCTTTTTCTTGTTGATGCCTAATTTCTTAGGTCTCACTTTTTTGATGCCTAAGGGACTTAGGTCTTACTCTTTCTAATGCCTAACTGACTTAAGTCTTTTTCTTTTTGATGCCTAAGGGACTTAGGTCTTATTATTTCTGATGCCTAAGGGACTTATGTCTTTTTCTTTTTGATGCCTAAATGACTTAGGTCTTACTCTTTTTAATGCCTAAGGGACTTAGGTCTTACTCTTTTTTATGCCTAAGGGACTTAGTCTTTTTCTTTTTTATGCCTAATTTCTTAGGTCTTATTCAGGAAACCCGAAGACTTTAATGGGTCTTACTCATTTGTGAAGCCCATTTTCTTCCCAATGTTGGTCGAGCAGAATTATTGTGGCCGACTCATAGGTTTCTAGTATAGCAGTCTCTTAGACTTGTATCTTTAGACCTCTTTCGTCGAGCATGGCTATTTCTATACTTTGCATAGGAGGAGGTCGAGATGTAAGATGTTTATATCTTCTCTACTCCCCTGAGCATAGTAGGTCTACTTATAGTGGAGCTGTGATGCTCCATTCAGCTGAGAGATATCAATCTTTTTTCTAGCATGAGGACTTTTGCTTGTATGTAGAACTCCTTTCTTCCAATTAGGTATGATCGACTATATCTTGAGCTCCCATACTTGTAATTTTGATGATATTTTGCTATTCACGAGCTCAAAGGCTTTGAACATATCTTACATAAGACTTTTGCTGTAGAAATTAAATGCATTGGTGCTGCTGAATCCATACAAGCTGACTTAAGAGTAATACTGCTTGATATTCCACATCCAAATCTAGGTTATATATGGCAAATACTCCTGATCATGCATCAAATGTAGAAAGAATCTGATATGGAGAGATTATGATCAGACCGGGTTCATACCTGGTCCGACCCTCGACCCCGGTCGAGACGGAGAGATCCGACTCGCTCCCGAGCGAACCGGATCCGGAAGATGGCTT